>NW_028277088.1:2922000-3093000 GCF_059951505.1 Python bivittatus
GGTAACATTATCAAGAAACTTCCAAGGAAGACTGCTGTCAGTATAAAAGACACCGCAGTATTCTGTGTGGAACTGGAAAATAAATGTCAGAAGTTCCGCTGGTTGAAGAATAAGGAAGAATTAAAGTCCGGCGCTCGGATTTCCATCACCTCCACGGACAAAGAGTACAACATGATCATCCGAGACTGTCAGATAGAAGATGCAGGAGAAATTGTGTTTGTAGCTGATGAATGTAGAACATCTACCCAGTTTACTGTCTCTGGTAAGGGTGTTTTTTCCCCTATGTGTATGGGGGTGGTGGGGGTGTTCCTCTAAATTTGCTGCTTACAAATTGCAGGCTTGTTCTGAAGATCTTAGATGCTTAGGGGGGTGCAAATATGAGACAAGGACAGTGCTAGAACCCAAATTCAAACATGGCTCCAATCTCCATCCACTTGAACACATCCCATGAAGAGCGACCTCATCTGGTCCCTTGACCATAAGGTCCACTGTTGAGCCACTCTTATTGATAGGAAGCCTATTCTAAAATCCTATCAAAATCTGCCTTTTGGTAAGTGAAATCCATTCTTCTGTGCCTGGAAGAGGTGCTGCAACCACCATTTTGCCTAGTTGGATCCCCTAGCAGATGCTGCTGAGGGATGTGAACATCCTAGAAGTCATTGGGAGAAAATTCCCTGTGGCTATACGTGATGGTCAGGCATGCAATGTCAATATCTGGTCAATGTGTTAAACTGCGCCTCATTTCAGTGACCCGACCTCATTTCAACCTAGTTGCACATACTGTGAGAACCTCTGAGCCAAGATGTAACTCTTGGATAGGTAAGAAGGGAAAAGATGCTCTTCTACTTCAAACGCTTTGTGCAGTTCTTCCTTTTCCACCATGAACGTTATCATGAAACCTGCAGCCTCCGACACCTTAATGAAATTCTCAGGCGTAAGTGCATAATGGCCACTTTTCATGTTTCTGCATCATAAAGACAAAGGAATCCCACCAAAACACTCTCTTAGCTTAGATATAAAACATGGAAAGTCTCCTTTGAGTAGGGCTTGACTCCTGGTGACTTCAGGTCCATGTTCATGTCCATGCACGTTGTCCAGAAATGTAATGGCATGTGGGAAAGACCTTGGGAGACTGGGCAAAGAGATGCTGCCAAGGGAATGGTCAGATAAGAGACAGCCTAGCCCTCAGCTGCATAGTGGGTGGAACAAGAGGCTCAAAAGGGACCCTCCCTAGTTTCTCGAGCTGTAAATGAGACGGTGGGAGAATTGTACTTTCAGACTTGCAAGCTTCTAGCTTTACAATAAAGTAGAATTAGCTCATCTGGTTGTGTTTCCTGTCTACCTGGTAAGGCTGACAAGAAATAATTTGCCAGGATAACCTTCTAGCATAATGTTTTCTGGGCACAGAGAGAACTGCTCCTGTCTGTGCTCCTGCACTCTGAAGATGCCGGTCACAGGTGCTGGCGAAACGTTAGGAAACAAAACTTCAAGAACACAGCCACACAGCCCGGAAGACCCACACCAGCCATCGTATGCCGGCCGTGAAAGCCTTCGATAATATATAATGTTTTCACTTCCCAGTTTAGCCCTGCAATTCCCTGATACTTTCCCATTCAAATATTAACCTGGTTCCATCTGCTTGGTTTTTGAGCTCAACCAAATTTGGCTAGTTGCTTTCACCAGCTGGAACAGAGATAAAGTCTCCTTTGAGCTGAATGTCGACTCTGTGGAAGTTTCTTGATAGTCAGTGTCTTCTTTGGGGGTGTTTTTCAACTTAAGAAGTAAGCTTACATTTTTGCTTTGAGGAGAGGACTCTCTTAATTTGATTCATATTCTGCCTTTCTACCCTTTGGTGGCCAACCACAAGTAAAATAAAGGGAGCAACCGGCCGAAAATTTTGAAAAAGAAAGAAAACTACTGCACAAATTAATTAACAGTTACCTGCCTGGTGAAAAAGATTTGCAGGACTGATTTTAAAGCAGCCTAAAGCAGTCTCTTTTGCAAAGAAGTATTTTTAGCAAGGAAAACCAGGAGCTATCTTGGATTGGTCTGTGAGTATGATCTAACATTCAACAACAATAACTTCTGAATAAATTGAAGCCAAATCAGGTAATCCAGCAAAAGGATAGACATCTTTTGATTAAATGTTATTAAATATAATGTGTCAAAGCTTATGACCCAACCCAGCTCAAGATCTCATTTCTGAATTTAGCCAACTGCTAAACCTGAGCTGAATGTTAAATTCCCAAACATTCTGCTACTCTAGTTTCTCCATTAAATTTCCCAGAAGAAAATGGCAGTGTGTCTCGTGACACAGCTACATCATTACGTAGTTTGCCAAGGAAATAGGAATACATACACTGAAAAATAATAGTGTATCGACCAATGTATGACACACTGACCAGATATTGACTTTGCATGCCTGACCATCACATATAGCCATCGGGAATTTTCTCCCAGTGATTTCTAGGATCTTCACAACATCGCTCAGCCATTGTTGAGGTCAGCAGCATCTGCTGGGGGATCCATCTAGGCAAAAGGGTGGTTGTTTCCAGCTGTTCATGACTTGATGGACAACATCATTCCAGGGTTACCTGCCAGTAATTTCATCCCTGTGTTTTTGTAAGCTCATGCTTGTGATAATATGATAGTACTGGTCTACACAAAGGCATCTACAGAGAGGTGGAGTCAACATAGTCAGGATGGTGGCAATTGTACAATCAAAGCTCCTCTCATTTTATGTGCACTGCACGTATGATACATGTAAAAAACCGGCAGATCTTTGAATGTGTGGTTATGGCCATTATCTTGACTTTTTTGACCCCTCCCATATCCTCTGTATCTGCCTACTCTTCTGCCAGCTTCTTTTTTGATTGCCTTCAATATGCTGAAGCTTCATGGTCTTCTCCAAAAAAACTGATCAAGCCCCCCTGCCGTGAGAACCAGTGATGCTTGAATTATCAATTCAGAGTTCTCACCAAAAGCATAAATGACCAGGCTCAGATTATCATATTTTGGACACATTATGGGGAGACCCAGCTCTCTGGAGAAGGCTCTGATGCTGGGAAAGGCGGAAGGAAAGGGAAGAAGAGGATGACCAAAAACAGGGTGGATGGACTTGATTACAACAGTGAAGGTACAATGTTAGAAGACCTGAAGGATCAGGCTGGGACAGGTCATCCTGGAAAAGACCTATCTTTATAATCACTAAGGTTAACTCTGACTTGATGGCACATGATCAAACACATCAAGAAGTCAGAGTGTGGACCAGCTGCTGAGTTTGATCAAAACTGATTGCTGTTTTGGAAAATGGCTTTGTTGGAAAATCTCTCCAACCCACCATCTGAAGTTGGCTTCCCAAGCAGTAGTCTTAGCCATAGCATGTTGAGCTACTGGGGAGAACATCTCATATACCAAGGAAAGAATGTGAGAGCTGTAAATAGGGAACATAATGCGACTAGTCTTCATTCCACAGTGTTGCAAAAATAACCTTTTCTCAGAGTCTATACTGGATTGTAGCTGAAATCTCTGGTTGCAGGGTAGGAAGTTGCATGAGAAGGCCTCCCTACTGCTCAAGAAATAAGACATAAAAACTGTTTATTAATGCCCCACTTAATAGAATATACTGTTGCACTGCCTATTTTAAGGATGCATAGAAGGTGGTGGCATGTTTTCTGCCTGCAAGAAATGAGTGGCGATTGATTGATTGATTGATGGATTGATGCTGCCTTCTGTTTGGATTTTTAAAAATGTTCTAGGAACCAAGTTGTGTCAAATGACTTCACTGGCTATGGTGCAGATGCCCTTGATTTCTCTAAGGTTATGAATGCCCCACTGATCCATATAATTGACCCCGTATGACCTTAAGAACCTTTTAAACCAGGGTTTCCCCAAATGGTCATTTTATTGACCCCCCCAAGGGTCGATGGAACTATCCAAGGGGTCATTGTTATTACATATTTGCTGTACAATGAGTTAAAGTAGCATTTATTAAATTATTTTCATATAATAAATGGTTGGAGGTCGATGCGCAATCTGAAACTTCATGAAGGAGTCGATGAGCTGAAGAGTTTGGGGACCCCTGTTTTAAATTGTGACTCAGCTCTTTGGTCCTCTGAGCTCCAGATGGTCTACTTGAGCAGACTGTTTCCAGATTCTCTGTCAGCTGTTTCCTCAGCAATTCTTCTGAAGCTCCTCTTAGAACTGGGGACACCAGGATGCGAGGCGTGTGTTGATGGGAAAAAGGACAACGGCTACAGAGTCTTTGAACTAACTTTATATTAGCACCTTTAAAACATTGTGTTTTTTTCCAAAATGATTCCTTGTCCTTTCCCCTGTTTTTTCCTGACCAGCTCCAAAGAAGCCCCCATCACATCCTCCAACGGACCCAGTGGTGAAAAATAAAACAGAAACCTCAGTGACGTTAGCCTGGTCCCTTCTGAAGACGGACCGTCCTATACCTATTGATGGATACCTTGTTGAACGTAAGAAGCTGACTGGATTCACTTGGCTGAGGTGCCATGAATCGCTGGTCCCCCAGACTGAATTCACGGTAAACAACATCACCGAAGAAGCTGACTATCAGTTCCGGGTTTCGGCAGTCAACAAATATGGCCAAAGTGATTACCTGGAATTTCCTGGAATCTGGCACCTTGGTAAGTTTGCAAAAGCAGAGATTTGCATTTTTTCTAGCAATGGGCACTTGAAGGGGATCAGTTGATTTAGATTTTTCTATGCTGCCAATGACTGAAACTCTCAAATATGTTTTACCACAAATACGAATAACATGCTACTATAATTCAAATTATCAGAAACCCTTTCTCCTTCTCCTCCTCCTTCTCCTCCTCCTTGTCTATCTTCTCCTTCTCCTTCTCCTTCTCCTTCTCCTTCTCCTTCTCCTTCTCCTTCTCCTTCTCCTTCTCCTTCTCCTTCTCCTTCTCCTTCTCCTTCTCCTTCTCCTTCTCCTTCTCCTCCTTGTCTATCTTCTCCTTGTCCTTCTTGTCCTTGTCCTTGTCCTTCTTCTCCTCCTCCTCCTTGTCTATCTTCTCCTTCTCCTTCTCCTCTGTCTCCTCCTCCTCCTCCTTGTCTGTCTTCTCCTTCTCCTTCTCCTTCTCCTTCTCCTTCTCCTTCTCCTTCTCCTTCTCCTTCTCCTTCTCCTTCTCCTTCTCCTTCTCCTCCTCCTCCTTGTCTATCTTCTCCTTGTCCTTGTCCTTGTCCTTCTTCTTCTCCTCCTCCTTGTCTATCTTCTCCTTGTCCTCCTCCTCCCCCCCCCTCCTCCCCCCTCCTCTTTTCCATGCTCATGAAATAGTTAACAATCTCAGTTACAGTGGCAATGAACGCAATGTTGTTGGAAGACTTAAGAGACCACGGTAGGGACAGATTGTCATGGAGAAAGTCTATGTATGTGGCAGTTGAAAATGACTTGATGGCACATAATCAATCAAATCAACAACAAAATAGTTGTGTTGGATGTAAAATTCAGCCCAGTGATCACTGAATGCTAATAAGCATTCATTATATTTAAAGCAAAAGGTAAATTTATTAAGAAATAGGGATAGAAAAGATAGTATTTTAGTTACATCTTGAAGAGAGGAAAAGACAAAAAAATTCCCTTTCAGAGAGATCTGCAGGATCCGAGGCAGCGTCGTGATGCTGTGGTGCAAACTCTGCCTCTTTCTGTGTGTGCATGTGAAATTGCCCAGGATGAGAAATGCTGGAGCAGACAGATGTTCACGCTAACCTTTGCGCATCATTCTTCTGTCCCATAGAACCTACCCTGGCAGTGAAAAACCCTTTGAGAAATATTGAAGTCGCACCAGGAAGAGATGCCGTCTTCACCGTGGACCTCACCATTCCTTGTCCCGGCTCGTGGTATATCAATGGCAACCTTGTACAGAACAGTGACAAATACATAATTACGAAAACCAAAGCAACCCACAGCCTCACCATTAAGCGGGTCACAAGTGCTTTCAAAGAGGCAGAGGTGAAATTTGTTGCCAAGGACATAGAAAGCATTGGAAGGGTCACTTTGAAAGGTATTTGCGGATCAAAGGTTGTTTCTTTCTTCTGAATGGTTGAGAGACGCTTTGAAATTTGTGGAGTTGGTTCTTCCTCTTCTCTTTCTCATTTCTCTTATCCAATTTGGCTGCACAATATTGTTACTGAACCAAAGTCAGTTGGGGGAAAGTGACGTCTGCTAATGCCCAAAGTCCAACCAGTCTGAATTTATGTAAGTTATGCCATTTGCATACATTTATGCCATACCATTTGCATACAGGCAGTCCTTGACTTAACAGCCACAGTTGGGACCAGAACTTCCATCACTAAGCAATGCAGTTGTTAAGTGAGTTGTGCCCAATTTTACAACCTTTTTTGCCATGGTCATTAAGCGAATCTGGCTTCCCCCATTGATCTTGCTTGTTGGAAGCCCTCCAGGAAAGTCGCAAATGGTGATCACATGACCCCAGGATGCTGCAACCATCATAAATACATGCTGATTGCCAAGCACCAAAATTTTGATCATGTGACCATGGGGATGCTGCTATGGTTGTAAGTGTTAGGACTGGTTGTAAGTCACTTTTTTCAGTGCCATCGTAACTTCGAATGGTCATAAATGAATGGTTGTAAGTTGAGGACTACCTGTTCTTTGTTAATGGATGCAATTTATCCCCTTTGTGCAAATTTGCATCATGTCATTTGTGCAATTAAATCATTGACATAATTCATGCCATTTGCATGCATTCTCATCATTTGTGTGACAATGTTATGCAAAGGATGTTAGTGACCTCAATTCTCCAGTTTCCCCGATGTGCAATATGTTATTCATATTCAACAAGTATCACTACACTGGGGACAAAGGATTAGATCACGTCATGTATCATGATGTCTTTGGGGAAACGACCCCATTTGCAATTTCTGTCATTGGCCCAATGACATTATGACACGCTTGACGTCATTGTGGCTTGTACCAGATGGCCAGACACACCATAACAACTCAGTTTCATCCCACTTTTCTAGACGAAGTGGTAAAGTTTGTGAATGAATCTGCCCCTGGGATTTCCGTCAACCTTCATGAGGAGTTTGAACTGGTCTGTGAGGTGTCGTCGTCAACTGATGCTGTCCTGTGGAAAAAGGGGAAGAAAGACATCAAGCCGGACCAAAGGGTGACATTTTCCGTTCAGGGAAAGCAACGAAAGCTTATTGTCAAAAGTGCTATAAAAGAAGATGAAGGGGTATATACCTGTGAATCAAAGGATGACAGATTAACCTTCCAGGTTGAGGTCAAAGGTGAGAAATGGTCCAACCGCTTCCTTTTGAAAAGGACTGCGCTCATTGCAATATTACGGTCACCTCTGTATATTTTTCTAAGCAGTTGCATGAAAACAGTTTGCCATTACGCTGTTATGTTTTTGAACTTCAGCTCTGGAATTCCTTGTGGAGCACCCATCCAAATAGTCACTGGGCCTGACCCTACTTAGCTTCCCAGTCAAGGTCAGCCTGCTTTCCCTTGCTAAATCTCTCGAACCTCTAATTCTCCCCATAAGGGGGAGAATTTATTCTTTCAAAGAGAGAGGGCAGCAGTGCTTATTTTTTAAAAAAGGAAAGAAATTCCAGAGCTTTAGTCTATGTGGGAGTTTGTAACATGTGTCCAGAAATAAGATGCGTTGCTAAGAAAGAAGGGAAAATAAATCACCATAGAAGAGGATGCAGTTCTGTAAAATGATGTGCATGTGCCACTTTATATGCACAACTGCCTATCTAGGACTAAGTTGCTATAGTTATATGCAGAAGCATCTTTGGTAATTGGGACCAACATGTTTGGAAGGACTTTTTACCGGATAAAGGTTTTTCCTGAAAAACAGTCTCCAGATGGCCCCAATAAGTAGATCTCTATGTCTCAATCAAAGCAAGCAAACGCTTTGATCTCCTCTGACCTACAATCACACAGTTTGCAAGAATTGCGTTTTATGGCAGAAGGTCAACCGATATTTCCAAGGGGAATAAAATCAACCAAGGAAAACTGTTCAATATAGACAAGAGAAATCTGGGTTTAATTGTAGGGAACACGCCAAGTCTTGAGTGACACATTACTGATTTATTCCTCATGTCAGAGCCTCCAGAGGTCTTCTTCAGCAAGGAGAAAGAGATCAGGGCTATTCTCTCACAAAACGCCTTCCTCAGCTGTGAAGTAGCCCAGGCCATGATGGAAGTGAGGTGGTTCAAGAATGGGAAATTGATCACCGCCAGCAAGAAATTCAAGATCGAAACGGAAGGCAAGTCTCGGTGGCTGATTATCCGGCAGGTGGAGAAGAAGGATGCTGGTGAATACACCTGCGAAGCAGATGGCCAAAAACTGGCCTTCAAAGTGATTGTAACAGGTAAAAAAAACATATTTTGTACTTCCTGTTGTACTTTTTGTACTTTCTGGATGTTATCAGCATCCTGAGTGCTCTATCATGGTGTTTTTCAAACTTGACAACTTTAAGATGTGTGGACTTCAACCGCCAACGTTTTTCTTACTGAGCTGTAAAATAATTCAGAACGTGTGTTTTCTTTTTCTGTTTGTGGAACCTGGGAATTAGTTAAATTTCTATACTTCTTACCAAAAAATTCCAAATTTGTTTAGACTGCATCCTCAGGGGAAAATTATTCCATGTTAGACCAAGTAAGAAAAATATTAGAGGGTTCACTAATGCCTGATTTGTATGTTTGAATGTTCCTGTTTGCCCTGAAACGTTATACAGTATTGGGATTCAGAAGTTAAGGAGGACTTTGCCAAGAAGGCAAAAACCCATCTTACAGGCCATAGGAAATAGAATTTATCCTGTTTGGACTTGCCTGAACCTCATGATTTTAGCTGTTAAGGGAAATGGCAAAATGCCCTAAAGAGAAAGTGAATTAACATGTTTTGCCCACTCCTTCCGCTACTAGATAGAGAAGTGGAGGAGGTGTTTGTCAACAAGGAGAAGATCCAGAAGGACATCAAGGCTGTTGCTTCCGAGAATGTCTCTCTCACTTGTGAGGTGAACCAGGCCAATACAGAGGTCCAATGGTTCAAAGATGGAAAACTGATCACCGCCAGCAAGAAATTCAAGGTAGAAGCACAAGGCGGATTCCGTCATCTGGTTGTGCAACAGGTGGAGAAGAAAGATGCAGGCGATTACACCTGTGAAGGAGATGGCGAGAAACTGACCTTCAAAGTCATGGTTGCAGGTACAAACTCCTTTATATTTTAGATCTTTAGATTAGGCTCTTTTTAATCCTGCCTTTATGATTTTTATACATAACAAAAGGCAGCGAACTTACCTAATACTTCTTCCTCCTCCTATTTTCCGCACAACAAGAACCCTGAGAGGTGAGTTGGGCTGAGGGAGAGTGACTGGCCCAAAGTCACCCAGTTGGCTTTCCTGCCTAGGTTGGGGCTAGAACTCACCATCTCCTGGTTTCTATGCCGGCACCTTCACCACCACACCAGACTGGCTCTTTACATTTTCCTTTACATCCTCCCATATGTGGAGATAAAAGAGGCCAAATTACTACTTGTTGAGTTGGTTGTTCAGATGAGCTGTCAGAAGCTCTAACAGAACAGCTGCAAGTTGCGTCAATGCAAAAGTTTACTTCTGAAAACACTTTTCCCTAGCACAGAACTGTAGTCCTAGTTTGCATATTCCATGCGGTTGGAAACCTGGCAGTATTTCAACACCACAGCAACATTTCATCAGTGTTAGACAACAGTTAAACATGAGAACAATAGCTAAATAAAGGTGCTGTTTACCTTCTAAGTAATGTTTTAAAACTCTTGATTGGATTGGTTGGGCCTCAAAATGTGAGGAGGAGTTTGGCAAGAAAACAAATACCCATATGGAGGATGACTGTATCTTATGGAACATGGGCTGTATAGATGCTGTTTGGACCTTCTTGAAGCTCATTACTTTAGCTGTTAAGGGAGAGGGCAAAATGCCCAAAAAGAAAAAGTGAATAAATGTGCCTTGTCCTCTGTTTCCACTACTAGATAGAGAAGCCGAGGAGGTCTTTGCCAACAAGGAGAAGGTCCAGAAGGAGATCAAGGCTGTTGCTTCAGAGAATGCCTCTCTCAGCTGTGAGGTGGCCCAGGCCAAGACAGAAGTCAGATGGTTCAAGGATGGAGAACTGATCACCTCCAACAAGAAATTCAAGGTAGAAGCAGAAGGGAGATCCCGTCGTCTGGTTGTGCAACAGGTGGAGAAGAAAGATGCAGGTGAATATACCTGCGAAGCCAATGGCCAGAAACTGACCTTCAGGGTCACCGTAACAGGTAGGAGAAGATGTTGCCCTTTGCTTTATTTCCTATCATATAGCACAATACAAACAGAACTGGGGTATCTCCATGCTGGCAAAAATAAATGGATTTTTTAAAACCTTTTTTTGCAAAAGCTGTACCAAGGAAACTTTTTTGGATTGACACGGGTCACTATAATCTAAAACAACTTAGAAATGTTAGTTTGGCTTGTTTTATACTTTATGGAGCTGGAGGATCAGTGGTATTTTTATTACTTTCGCTGTTATGGGAAAGGGTAAAATGCCCAAAAAGAAAAAGTGAATAAATGTGCCTTGTCCTCTGCTTCCCCTATTAGATAAGGAAGCCGAGGAGGTCTTTGCCAACAAGGAGAAGGTCCAGAAGGAGATCAAGGCCATCACTTCAGAGAATGCTTCTCTGAGCTGTGAGGTGGCTCAGGCCAAGACAGAAGTCAGATGGTTCAAGGATGGAGAATTGATCACCTCCAACAAGAAATTCAAGGTAGAAGCAGAAGGGAGATCCCGTCGTCTGGTTGTGCAACAGGTGGAGAAGAAAGATGCAGGCCAATACACCTGTGAAGCAGATGGCCAGAAACTAAGCTTCCATGTAACTGTAACAGGTAGAAAAAATACCTTTGTTTTGTCCTTCATTTTCTATCATATTTCCAGATATAAGTAGCATTTCTTCACTCTATTGTGACAAAAATGAATAAGTATTTTGGCAAACCCACACCCACAAAACATTTGCTCTTAGGCCTGGCCAGCATGTCTCTGAAATGATTCAGATTTGGATCAGCTTGTTTTATACTTCTGGGAATGAGAGAATGAGTCCCATTTCTCTAGAAAAGTGGTTCAGTTAGCTTGAAATCTTGGACAGTTTGTATTGTTGTTGTTCAGTCATTAAGTCGTGTCCAACTCTTCATGACCCCATGAACCATATCACACCATATCCTTCAGGGAAAATACATTAATGTTACATGAAGCCACACTTAATTAAAGCAATCATTAATTATTGAATAACTGTTATTAGGGGTTATTCAAGTTTTGCCTGGGTTGGAGTGAGGACCATGGTCCAGATGCTGAAGAGGTGTTGGCCAACCAAGAGAAGGTTCAGATGTTGGACCTTTATGCCCTATCTGGCATGTGATGTGTATGGCATGCCCTGGGGTTTTTCCGAAGAACATGAGTTTAGTAGTCAATGGAAACTGCAAACTGCCAGCAGAAAGAAGTAATTAATGAATAATTCTTGCCCTCCCCTTCCCTCACTAGATAAAGAAGCTGAGGAGGTGTTTGCCAACAAGGAGAAGGTACAGAAAGAAGTCATGGCAATCCTCTCAGAAAACACTTCCCTCAGCTGTGAAGTGGCCCAGGCTGAGACAGAAGTGAGGTGGTTCAAGGATGGGAAACTCATTACCTCCAACAAGAAATTCAAGGTAGAAGCAGAAGGGAAATCCCGCCGTCTAGTTGTGCAACAGGTGGAGAAGAAGGATGCAGGCGAATACACCTGCGAAGCCAATGGCCAGAAACTGACCTTCAGAGTCACCGTAGCAGGTAGGAGAAGATGTTGCCCTTTGCTTTATTTCCTATCATATACCACAATACAAACAGAACTGGGATATCTCCATGTTGGCAAAAATAAATGGATTTTTTTTTTTTTTGCAAAAGCTGTACCAAGGAAACTTATTTTACTGACATGGGTCACTATAATCTAAAACAACTTAGACATTTTAGTTTGGCTTGTTTTATACTTTATGGAGCTGGAGGATTGGTGGTATTTTTATTACTTTTGCTATTATGGGAAAGGGCAAAATGCCCAAAAAGAAAAAGTGAATAAATGTGCCTTGTCCTCTGCTTCCCCTGTTAGATAAGGAAGCCAAGGAGGTCTTTGCCAACAAGGAGAAGGTCCAGAAGGAGATCAAGGCTGTTGCTTCAGAGAACGCCTCCCTCAGTTGTGAAGTGGCCCAGGCCAAGACAGAAGTCAGATGGTTCAAGGATGGAGAATTGATCACCTCCAACAAGAAATTCAAGGTAGAAGCAGAAGGGAGATCCCGTCGTCTGGTTGTGCAACAGGTGGAGAAGAAAAATGCAGGCCAATACACCTGCGAAGCAGATGGCCAGAAACTCACTTTCAAAGTCACTGTTGAAGGTACGAGTGTCTTTATATTTTCCTTTATGTTCTATTGATTTAGAATGGCATTCAGTCAGTTTCTATCATGATGAAATGTATACATTTTGATTACTCACAGTATTGATTCCCTCTCAGAGTTCTTTTGCACAAAAACTTGAATTGTGCTTGTGCAAGTTTTTTTCCCCTTTAATCACATGATCATGTATTTCAAAGAGTCAAGGATGCAGTGATCAAGTTCATCCAGAGTGGAATCTGGGAAAAAGCAGTCTTCTTAGAGCAGAATACATATCACTGGAAATCTTGCATGGTCTTCATATTCAGGAAACTGCATCTGGGTGTTTAATTCAAACTATCAATAAGATACTTCTTGTTCATTAATGCAATGTTTACGTGTTTGTGCATTTTTAATTCTTCATCATCCTGGGATTATCAGACCTGAGTTCCCTGCCCAACAGATGTTGGATTTATTACCATTTCTAATGGAAGCAAACCAAACAGTAGAGTTGGGTTTGGCTTCTAAATACATCCTCACCTCTATCCCCAACTCCAATCTTTTTACATCTTGTGGCCAAAATCACCTTTCTCCATCTTTGATGCCCCAGCTGCCAGCATGAATGAAACTTCCTCTCCAATTCCCAGGTTCCTAAACTAGATCATCCTGGTTATGCAGATTCCTTTTCTACTTCCAGATGTTACCCTCCTGTTTTTCAGAACATCTTCCCAGGATACCAATGAGTTCTACAAAAAATTTTTAAGGACACTGAACATTTATCAATATATTTTATCTGTGTCTGGAAGGAAATTGAGAGGCAGATGTTGAAATATTTAATACAAAAGTATACATAGGCACAGAAGGAATTGGTCTTACATTAAGTTGGATTCTTTGTCCCTTTGAATGTGTATTATTTAGATTGGCAGTGTTTCTCCAGGGACTCAACTTGAGATTTATTTTCCCCCATTATTGCTCCTGATCCCTATGGCTGAAGATGACAAGAACCAAATTTGGGATTATCTCAGCATAAAGGACACAGTTTGCATGGAACTGCAGTCTCTTCATATAATACAGTGTATGAAAACCAGCATTATTAGTTGAGGCTAATTACTTAATAGCATGCAATAAGAAAAATATATAGGAAAAAATGTAGTTTCACAACATGTATGTTGTGGATTAATCTGTACAAGGTTGATGTAGAAAGATGATATTTTATGAGGCATGTATAGCTTATTGAGTCTGGAATCACAACAGGCTCATGATTTAGCTGTTAATGGTTAATAGATGTTGCCACCAAAGAGGTGGCAGAATTATTTAGCATGTCTTCCCTTCTTCTTCGACTGTTAGATAGAGAAGCTAAGGAGGTGTTTACCAACAAGGAGAAGGTCCAGAAGGAGATCAAGGCTGTACTTTCAGAGAACGCCTCTCTTAGCTGTGAGGTGGCCCAGGCCAAGATGGAAGTCAAATGGTTCAAAGATGGGAAACTGATCACCACCAGCAAGAAATTCAGGGTAGAAGCAGAAGGCAAATCCCATCGGCTGGTTGTGCAACAGGTGGAGAAGAAAGATGCAGGCCAATACACCTGCGAAGCAGATGGCGAGAAACTGACCTTCAAAATCATGGTTGCAGGTACAAATGCCTTTATATTTTCCATTACATCCTCCTATATATGGAGATAAATGTGGCCAAACAAATACTTATTATGTTGATTGTTGAAATGAGCTCTCAGAAGCTCTAACAGAACAGCTTCAAGTTGTGTCAATGCAAAGGTTTGTTTCTGCAAACAGTTTTCCCTAGTGCAGGACTACATTTCCCTTATGCATATTCCATGTAGCTGGAAATCGGGCAGAAGTTGAGCACAACAGCAAAATTTCATCAGTGTTAGATAACCCTAGAATCATTAGAACAAAAGCTGAATAAAGATTCTGTTAACCTTCTAAGTAATTTTTATCATTCTTTGTGGGTTTCGTCATGGTCCAGAAGCTGAAGAGGTGTTTGTCAACAAGGAGAAGATCCAGAAGGAGATCAAGGCTGTGCCTTCAGAGAACGCCTCTCTCAGCTGTGAGGTGGCCCAGGCCAAGACAGAAGTCAAATGGGTCAAGGATGGAAAATTGATCACTGCCAGCAAAAAATTCAAGGTAGAAGCAGAAGGCAAATCCCGTCGTCTAGTAGTGCAACAGGTGGAGGAGAAAGATGCAGGTGATTACACCTGTGAAGCAGATGGCCAGAAACTGACCTTCAAAGTAACTGTTGCAGGTAGAAAAGACTATTGCATTTCCCCTTTTATTTTATATCATATTTCAGGATATAAATAGAATCTAGGTCTTTCTACCGTGGCAAAAACTGATTTTTTGTTGTTGTTGTTGTTGTTTAGTCGTTAAGTCGTGTCCGACTCTTCGTGACCCCATGAACCATATTGCGCCAGGCCTTCCTGTCCTTCACTGCCTCCCTGAGTTTGCTCAGTTTCATGCTCATTGCTTCAGTGATGCTATCTAACCATCTCATCCTCTGCCGTCCTCTTCTCCTTTTGCCTTCAATCTTTCCCAGCATCAGGGTCTTCTCCAAAGAGTCCTCTCTTCGCATTAGGTGGCCAAAATATCTGAGCTTGAGCTTCATTATCGATCCTTCCAATGAGCAATCAGGGTTGATTTCCTTTAAGATTGACTGGTTTGACCTCCTAGCAGTCCAGGGGACTCTCAAGAGTCTTCTCCAGCACCACAGTTCAAAGGCATCAATTCTTCGGCGCTCAGCCTTTTTTATGGTCCAGCTCTCACAGCCATACATTACTACTGGAAAAACCATAGCTTTGACTATGCGGATCTTTGTCGGCAAGGTGACGTCTCTGCTTTTTAATATGCTATCTAGGCTTGCCATGGCCTTCCTCCCAAGGAGCAAGCGTCTTTTAATTTCATGGCTGCAGTCTCCATCTGCGGTGATCTTGGAGCCCAAATAAATGAAGTCTGTTACTGCTTCCATTTCTACCCCTTCTATTTGCCAGGAATTGATGGGTCCAGATGCCATGATCTTAGTTTTTTTAATGTTGAGTTTCAAGCCAGCTTTTGCACTCTCCTCTTTCACCCTCATCAAGAGGCTCTTTAGTTCTTCTTCACTTTCTGCCATTAGGGTGGTATCGTCCGCATATCTGAGGTTGTTGATGATTCTCCCTGCAATCTTAATTCCGGCTTGTGATTCTTCCAGCCTGGCATTTCTCATGATGTACTCTGCATATAGGTTAAATAAGCAGGGTGACAGTATACAGCCTTGTCGTACACCTTTCCCTATTTTGAACCAATCGGTTGTTCCATGACCGGTTCTAACTGTTGCTTCTTGGCCCGCATACAGATTTCTCAGGAGACAGGTAAGGTGGTCTGGTACTCCCATCTCTTTAAGAATTTGCCACAATTTGTTGTGATCCACACAATCAAAGGCTTTTGCATAGTCAATGAAGCAGAAGTAGATATTTTTCTGGAACTCTCGTGCTTTCTCCATGATCCAGCGAACGTTGGCGATTTGATCTCTAGTTCCTCTGCCTCTTCGAAACCCAGCTTGTACATCCGGTAGTTCTCGGTTCATGTATTGCTGAAGCCTAGCTTGTAGGATTTTGAGCATAACCTTGCTAGCATGTGAAATGAGTGCAATTGTGCGATAGTTTGAGCATTCTTTGGCGTTGCCCTTCTTTGGAATTGGAACGTAAACTGACCTTTTCCAATCCCGTGGCCACTGTTGCGTTTTCCAAACTTGCTGGCATATTGAGTGCAGCACTTTAACACCATCATCTTTTAGTATTTTAAATAACTCAGCTGGAATACTGTCATCTCCACTAGCTTTGTTGTTAGCAATGCTTCCTAAGGCCCACTTGACTTCACTCTCTAGGATGTCTGGCTCAAGGTCAGTGATCACACCAGCGTGGACATCAGGGACATTAAGATCTTTCTTGTATAGTTCTTCTGTGTATTCTTGCCACCTCTTCTTAATCTCTTCTGCTTCTGTTAGGTCCCTGCCTTTTTTGTCCTTTATCATGCCCATCTTTGCACTAAACGTTCCTTTCATATCTCCAATTTTCTTGAAGAGATCTCTAGTCTTCCCCATTCTATTGTTTTCCTCAATTTCTTTGCATTGTTCATTTAAGAAGGCCTTCTTATCTCTCCTGGCTATTCTCTGGAAATCTGCATTCAGTTGCTTATATCTTTCCCTTTCACCCTTGCTTTTCGCATTCCTTCTTTCCACAGCTATTTGTAAAGCCTCATCAGACAGCCATTTTGCTTTCTTGCATTTCTTTTTCTTTGGGATGGTTTTAGTTGCTGCCTCCTGTACAATGTTACGGACCTCCGTCCATAGTTCTTCAGGCACTCTGTCTACCAAATCTAATCCTCTAAATCTATTCATCACCTTCACTGTGTACTCACAAGGAATATGATCTAAGTCATACCTGAGTGGTCTAGTGGTTTTCCCTACATTCTTCAATTTAAGCCTAAATTTTGCAGTAAGAAGCTCATGATCTGAGCCACAGTCAGCTCCTGGTCTTGTTTTTGCTGTCTGTATAGAGCTTCTCCATCTTTGGCTGCAAAGTATATAATCAATCTGGTTTCGGTATTGACCATCTGGTGATGTCCATGTGTAGAGTCGTCTCTTGTGTTGTTGGATTTTTTTTTTTTTTTTGTTAACCTATACCAATAAATCTTTCCTTATTATTGTATCATTATCACCAGCATTTCACTAATTAAGATGTTTACATGCACACGCAAGGAGCTTTCAGCAGAAGCAACACCATGCAGAGCACAAGGAGCTAACAAATATGAAGAAATTAAAGGCATAAGAGAAAAAAGGGAAATATAACCAAAACTAGTTCATAGCAATCTCATTCATAATGCCTTTTCACCCCTTTCTGTCTTTGCAAACCATCCTTCTTGTGCCACCTCCAAACACTGCTTTATACTTTGCGTTTTGTTTTTTATAATCATATTTCAGTTTCTGAAGATTTCATCAACTCCATCCAACCATCCTTCCCTTCCTGTTGGCCCATTCACTCTTCTACCATATGTTTGTTTTATGATTTGATCTTGGGGTCTGCTGGTGGCTATGGTTGAGAACTGAGAAAATGTTTGTCAAGAAGGAGAACATCTAGATGTAGGATGACTATGAATTATGGTGCATGGGACATATAGATTGTACAGTTAGGGCTTTCCTGGAGCTCAAGATTTTAGCTGCTACTTCACAAAATGTCACAAAAGAAAAAGAGAAATGTCTTGTCCTCTCCTGTCACCACCAGATAGAGAAGCCAAGGAGGTGTTTGCCAACAAGGAGAAGATCCAGAAGGAGATCAAGGCTGTGGCTTCAGAGAATGTCTCTCTCAGCTGTGAGGTGGCCCAGGCTAAGACAGAAGTCAAGTGGTTAAAGGATGGAAAATTGATTACTGCCAGCAAGAAATTCAAGGTAGAAGCAGAAGGGAGATCCCGTCATTTGGTTGTGCAACAGGTGGAGAAGAAAGATGCAGGTGAATACACCTGTGAGGCAGATGGCCAGAAACTGAACTTCAAAGTAACTGTTGCAGGTAGGAAAAGATTTTGCATACTTTTGGAACTACTCTATTGTACATTGGGGTGTTCTGTTTCCAAATGCTTCAATCATTGCTGTTTTGGAAGTAATTATTCTTTCTAGCCATAGATGAGAAGATAGAAATTTTAGAACAAAAGTAATTATAGAGGATTTCACTGCATTTCCTTCCTCATTAGGCTATCAAGGTGAGAAAGAGATACAAAGTCACACTTCTTAATTCTCTGCTACTACGTAAAATGCATTGGTCCCATTTAAAGTGCTATAAAAATGATATTTATGAATCAAGGGAAGTGAAAAAAAATTGCCTTTTAAGCTTAACAGCCTTGCTACCCAAAGTACCCAAAATAGTTGCCCTGAGACTTTTGAGGAAATCTCATTCTTTCAACAATCTGTTGAATTGTTTTTGAGAGAATTCTGTATATAACATATGAAAAGTGGAGGGATATCCGTAAATCTTACTGATGTCTTGTATGGCGAGGTCTCCTTATGGTACTGTTTGTTCTGTAGAAAACCAGAAGAGGGATGCTATGGGAATGCCCCAGTTCTCCTTATGGTGGATGTCATTTACTGCCCTGTGATCTAGGAAGTGATGATTCTAAAGTAGAATAAAGGAGAATAAAGGTTGAAAAGTTGAATTTTGTTTGTCCTCCTTTTCAACTCAGATGCAAAAGCTGAGGAGGCGTTTGTCAACAAGGAGAAGGTCCAGAAGGACATCAAGGCTGTTGCTTCAGAGAATGTCTCTCTCAGCTGTGAGGTGGCCCAGGCCAAGATGGAAGTCAAGTGGTTCAAAGATGGGAAACTGATCACCGCCAGCAAGAAATTCAAGGTAGAAACAGAAGGTGGAATCCGTCGTCTGGTTGTGCAACAGGTGGAGAAGAAAGATGCAGGTGAATACACCTGTGAAGCAGATGGCCAGAAACTGAACTTCAAAGTAACTGTTGCAGGTAAAAAAAAAAAGCCTTTCTATTACATACATACATACTTGTATTACATCCTCCCGTATATGGAGATAAAAGTTAAGTTACCAAATGAATACTTTTTGTGTTGATTATTCAGATCAGCTCTCAGAAGCTCTAACAGAATGGTTTCAAATTAGGTCAACACAAGCATTTGTTTCTGCAGCCAATTTTGCCTAGTGCAGATCTACCTTTCCATGTAGCTGGAAATCTGGTGGCTTCAACACAATGGCAGAACTGCATCAGTGTTAGACAAAAGTAGACTCCTCAGAGCAGTAACTAAATATGGATTTTTTTTTAACCTTTAAAAGTAATGTTTTAATTTTTTTTTGTCTTGGTCAAGATTCAGAAGCTGAAGTGGTACAGGTAGTCCTTGACTTATATCCACAACTGGGACCAGAATTTCTGTTGCTAAGCGATGTGGTTGTTAAATGAGTCATGCCCAATTTTATGACCTTTTTTGCTGTGGTCGCTAAGTGAATCACTGCAGTCATTAAGCGAATCCCATGGTCATTGAACGACTCTGGCTTCCCCCACTGACTTTGCTTGTTGGAAACCCCCTGGGAAGGTCACAAATGGCAATCATGTGACCCTGGGATGCTGCAACCATTGTAAATACATGCCGGTTTCCAAGTGCCTGAATTTGGATCACGTGGCTACAAGGATGCTGTGATGGTCGTAAGTGCAAGGACTGATTGTAAGTCACTTTTTAAAGCACTTTTGTAACTTCAAACAGTTGTTAAACAAAAGGTCATAAGTCGAGGACTACCTGTATTTGCCAAAGAGGCAAACATCCAGATGTCGGATGATATATCTTATATGGCATAGAATATATAGTTTGGACCTTCCTGAAGCTCATAGCTTTAGCTGTTAAGGGAAACAACAAAATGCTGTAGGAGAAAGTGAATAAACCTCTCTTGCCCTCTCCTTCCACTATTAGATAGAGAAGCTGAGGAAGTCTTTGCCAACAAGGAGAAGGTCCAGAAGGACATCAAGGCCATCACTTCAGAGAATGCTTCTCTGAGCTGTGAGGTAGCTCAGGCCAAGACAGAAGTCAAATGGTTCAAGGATGGAAAATTGATTGCCTCCAACAAGAAATTCAAGGTAGAAGCAGAAGGGAGATCTCGTCGTCTGGTTGTGCAACAGGTGGAGAAGAAAGATGCAGGCAATTATACCTGTGAAGCAGAGGGTCAGAGACTCACCTTCAAAGTCACTGTAACAGGTAACAAAATATGTGGCCTTTATTTCCCATCATATAAGCAGGATCAGGAACTCTCTATGTTGACAAAAATAGATATAGATGTTTTGCAAAAACTATGGCAATTATACTTTTTTATTGATCTGGTACACTATTGATCTGAAATGACTCAGAGATTTTGGTTAGTTGTTCTAGCTTTCTAGAAACAGAGGATGAGCTCCTATTATATTCCTTTTAGCAAAGAGCTCCAGGTAGCTAGAAATCTCATGTGGTCTACAAATCTAGGGACAGGTGAATCAAACTAGCTGAAAACCAAAATCCAACAGGAGAACAGTCCCTAAGACATTTGTTATTGGTATTTCCTTTGTTTGCTTTATTTTTTTTAACCCAACTCTGGTCATGGTCCAGAAGCCGAGGAGATGTTTGCCAACAAGGAGAAGGTCCAGAAGGAGATCAAGGCTGTTGCTTCAGAGAATGTCTATCTCAGCTGTGAGGTGGCCCAGGCCAAGACAGAAGTCAAATGGTTCAAAGATGGAAAATTGATTACTGCCAGCAAGAAATTCAAGGTAGAAGCAGAAGGCAGATCCCGTCGTCTGGTCATGCAACAGGTGGAGAAGAAAGATGCAGGCGGGTACACCTGTGAAGCTGGAAAACAGAAGTTGACCTACAAAGTCATTGTTGAAGGTGAGAATGACAATTGCCTCCACACAGAGTGAGTAACACAAAGGTTGTCCCATCAGGAAGGCTGATTCTCTCTGCATTCTATATTGATAGGCTTTTGTTGTTATTTGTGTGTTCTTGAACCCTTCTCCACCTGCCTACCTCAGATGAGTGGGATGTAGAAGCAGTTATGAACTCCTCTAATGAGTTACAAGCCTCCAGGCTTTAATGCTTAGGTTGGGAAAAGTATGAGTATCAAATTTAGATAGATAGATAGATAGATAGATAGATAGATAGATAGATAGATAGATAGATAGATAGATAGATAGAGTCCTTGACTTACAACAATTGGGAACTTCCATTGCTAAGCGATGTGGTTGTTAAGTGAGTTGCACCCGATTTTATGACCGCTTTTGCTGTGGTCATTAAGCAAATCCGGCTTCCTCCATTGACTTTGCTTGTCGGAAGCCCCCCAGGAAGGTCGCATATGGCAACTATGTGACCCTGGGACATTGCAACCATTGTGAATACATGCCAGTTGCCAAGCACTCCAATTTTGATCACGTGACCGTGGGAATGTTGCCACAGTGGTAAATGTGATGACTGGTCGTAAGTCACTTTTTTCAGTGCTGTCGTAACTTTGAATGGTTGTTAAATGAATGATTGTAAGTCAAAGATGGCCTCTATAATTTAATGGATGTATTGATGGATGGATGGAGATTTGCCTACTTCATTTTTCAATTAAAAAAAAAAGGTTTTTAAAATTCAAATAGCATGCACATGGATAGGGAAACATTTTAAAAATCTGTTTAGATAAGGGTGGCATATACACTAGGATTATCCTGCAGGCTTAGCAATTAACATTTGTGGTCAGGGGGCACAAACGCCCAGGATCTGAAGCCTCCTGAGCATTCACCGTGGCTTTTCTAAGGATTTAGGTTGAATCCTAGGATGAAGCCCCTTTAAGATAAACCATGGTCGACACAAAAGTGTAGGTCCTACTCACACCCTGTGTAGTTCACATCTGTTGCTTCGTTTCTTCATTTCCCCCCTGCAGCTTAATGAAACCCTTGCTTTGTGCTTCTCCAGCTTGGCGCCAGGATCATCTTCTGGGGGAAGCAACGAAGTCAAAAGGGCTGCTGTGACCTCATGATCAAAGCCCTGCCTTTTGTTGACATGTCTCACATGCACAAAGCACATCAACAAGGGGTGGGACTTTGACCTCCTGGTTGCGGCTGCCATCTTGACTTTCCGACCCCATCCCTATTTGATGTTAGGGGCAGTTGATTGTTGAAGAAACTAGCAGACCTCCTCTGAGAAGCCCCACCTCTTAATCCAGCTCCCCTAAGTAGGCCCTCTCTGTCATTTGGACTTACAGCCCCACTTTTTGCCAGACTCTAGCGGGAAAATGTGGGGGCTCCCAGCTTTTATGATGCACATTTGAGAGGAAAGCATGAATTATAGCAAAAGAGCTAGTTTTAGGTAAGCGATTTTGGACTCTGAACAAGGATACAACCAGAAAGCTGCTGAAAATCCTGCCCTCCAGGCCATGAGCTGGCAGAAAAATATGCTGGTATAAAATTGACCAAGCTGACAAATTTTTATGCTCCTTAATGGACGTGCTGGGTGAGTGGAGACAGGTTTACCCACCACTCAAGTTGCCTGATGAACAAGTTCCAAGCCAGGCACAGCATTCTATGCCTGTGATCTGTCAGTCGGGCTATTTCTGGACGCAGGTCCAACGCTCTTCTGCAAGCACTGTCCTGCTGCTACTGCTTTTCTTGCCAGTCCAGAATCCCCCACCCCAAGGTATGGGTGACATAGCCAACAGATTTTATAGCACTTTGAGGCTCTCTTGGTGGCAAAATAAGAGGAAAAACACTCCTATAATACTAGTACAACCGAGAATGACTTAAGGTTGTGTGTCTCCTTGGTTGGGGATGAGATGAAGACAATATCATGGAGACATGGCAGAACAAAGAGGTTACCAGGAGGTGTTTGTGCTACAGGTAGGTGTGAGAGGATACAGGCACATGGACAGGGATCCAGAGTTGTCCACCAGGTGGGTATGGGTGGTTGGGTATTAGTTTAAGATAAGAGAGGACTGGATGCAAATTCTCACTCAACTTGAAGAAGTTGACTCTCGTTATGCAAGCCATACATCCATGCCATCAACAGATATGGCTCTCCTTTCTTCCACATCACAGAGCTTCCTGAAATATTTACTAATAAGGACAAAATAAAGAAGGAGGTCAAGGCGGTCCTGAAAGAGAACACAGTGTTGGCCTGTGAGGTGGCTACTGCTGACACTCAGGTGAAATGGTACAAAGATGGAAAACCTATCACCTTCAGCAAAAACATCAAGATGGAGTCAGAGGGAACCACCCGGAAACTGCATCTGGAGCAGGTGGCAACCAAGGATATTGGAGAGTATACCTGTGAAGCTGGTGGCCAGAAACTGACCTTCAAGGTTGAAGCAATAGGTAAGGTCTCTTCTCCTTTTTACTGCTGGTGCTGACAATTTCTTGTTGGTGTTTGCCACGTGTACCCTGACTATTTTGGGTTTTTAAGTGTCTATAAACCATCAGTTGCTTTCAATGAGGCAATATATTATGCAATTATTCTGTGAGATTAAGCAAATGTTGACACGGAGGTTTGATTCACATCCTTTAAATAAATGTGACTTTTGATCCAAATAACCGGAAAGTGTGTAGTTGATACCTCCATATTAATTCAACTGTTTCTCTGTCCTAATAGAGTGTGAGGTGCAGCATTGTAACAATATTAAATGTGTGCCTGGCTTGCTTGCCTGCCTGTGATCTAGGTTTGATTTCTTGTGTCTTGACGTGCAACATGGCTTCACTTCACATCTTGTTTATTTCAGTTTTGGCATCATAAAGAAATCTGGAAGTATCTTTAGATACTTATTTTCCCCTGTTGTTCTTCCAGAACCAGAGGCCAAATTCCGAAGGAAAGCTGCTCAGGAGGAAACAGTTGTCACCCAGGAGCACAAGAATGTCATCTTCTCCACTTTGGTACAACCTGATGATGCTGAGGTCAAGTGGTTCAAGGATGGAGTTGAGATCAAAGATGGCAAGAAATATGAGATGAAGAAAGAGAAGGCTGCTAGGACCTTGACTGTGAAAACGGCTGAAGTCAAAGATGCTGGTGTGTACACCTGTGAAATCAAGAGTGAAAAACAGCAGTTCCAGCTGAAAGTGCAAGGTGAGAGGGGGGGAAAACCCCACTTGGAATTCATCCCAATGGAATTGACTATCCTGGGATGCCAAAACAACTTGCTTATGTTTCCAAGCCCAACTCACAGTGCTAGCATGAGATAGAAAGATAAGCTCAGCCAAAGCTGAAAGAGATCATCTCAAACTCATTCCAGCCCCAATGTGGTGTCAGAGTTACTTGAGTCTCAGTAGTTACTAGTCCAACCTTAGAATCATGTCTTCCTTGAGCCAAAATATATCCATAAAATAAATTATTGTGAAAAGAGGGGTTCTGTGTTCAGCACATTTTATACAGATAGAAGTTTGCATCAGGTCTCCTGATAATGATTTCTGCTACTTAGGAAAAACAGAAGCTACGGAGGGTTTTCAGGACAATCTGCAAGGGGTTAAAAGTCAAGATGGTGGTTGCAACTGGGTGACAGATTTGTCTGTCTTCTTTTTTACATGCATTGTGATTGGTTGGTTGGTTGAGTTTTTGGTTCCCCTCTTCCCCCTTACCCCCATCAACTCCTCTGCATGAGAGGTGGGTACAGCTATGTTTACCCAACAGTTCTGACTAGCTTGAGAATCACAGCTTCCCAATGCCCACCTCCAGCCCTAACACTGTCCAACTGACCTCACAGAGTTGGTATTGGAGAATAAAATCCAAAGGAAAGATTCTATCTAGACCCCAGTTTGGTTTTTTTGTACCTTTGCAACCCTGTGATGCTACCACCCCTTCTTGTCCCCGCTATACTTCATGGTGGAGAAGACAAGCCCTGCCTCAAATTTTACAACCTGAATTTGCATTTGCAAAGTAGAACTTCTGGGCTCTCTTGTTAACCTGAATTACTTTTTCTGAAAGTGCCTGCAATATATGGCCTGTCTTTTGACCCATGTACTTTCTTCTTCCAATTCTACTTCAGAAATACCGGTTAAATTTGCCAAGAAGCTGGAGCCGGTGAAAGCTGAGATTGGAAGGACCCTGAGTTTGAGTTGTGAACTCAGCCAGCCTGAAGGCGCGGTTGTCTGGCGCAAGGATGGAGTGGAACTCAAAGCTAGCAAGCGCTACCAGATGCAAGAAACTGGTGCAAAACGGGTGCTGATCATCACAGGCCTGCGGGCCGAAGACAAGGGAGATTACTGTTGTGAGACAAAAAATGACCAATGCACCATTCAGGTCACACCCACAGGTAGCTACTGATGTTATGGGGTACCATAGGAACTGGCTGTTACAATCCTGGTTGATCTGATCTTACTTGGTCAGATGAACCAAAGCTAAACTTCTAGGACTCTGTTGCCATATGATACCTGTTTTAGAAATGTACAGGTAGTCCTTGACTTACGACCACAATAGAGACCAGAACATTTGTTGGCTAAGCCACGTTGTTGTTAAGCGAGGCATCATGTGACTGCACCCCATTTTACATTTTTTGCAGTGGTCGTTAAGCGAATCACCATGTTGTTAAGTGAATCACATGGTTGTTAAGTGAATCATGCAGTTCCCCATTGATTTTGCTTGTTGGAAGCTGGCTGGGAAGGTCACAAATGTTGATCATGTGACCCTGGGACACTGCAACCATCGTAAATACATGCTGGTTGCCAAGTGCCTGAATTTTGATCACGTGACCACAGGAATGCTGTAGTGGTCGTAAGTGCAAGGACCGCTCGTAAGTCACTTTTTTTTAGCACCATTGTAACTTTGAATGGTCGCTAAAAGAATGGTTGTAAGTTGAGGACTACCAGTAATTGCTAGATTTCTTAAAAATATATAGATATTTGCTCTGAAAGCAAAGCTATCCTATAGTTGGTTGGAGCATCCAAAACAGAGGATAAGATTATGTTGGAGGTGTAAGAGCAGGTAGAGCAGAATAAGTGCAGATGTCAAGATGTGAACTTGAATCGAGACCTGGCATGAAGAGGTTCAAGGCCAGGGATGTCTACTGGGTATGTGTGATGCCCATTAAAAATGGGCAGAGCTTTGATCTCTGCCATCTTGATTTTTTGGATCACACCCCTGTCCAAGACAAAGGCCTAGCATGGTGGCATTAGAGCAGTGCTCCTTCAGGAGTCTCAGTGGACTCACAGTGTCTGTCTGTCTGTCTGTCTGTCTGTGTCTGTATCAAAATCAGCAAGAGGGCAGGTGCAACATTGCCTCGCCCCTTGGGTCCATGGGTGCAACATATGCAATTGTAACCCTAGGCCATGGATGCTCATCAGCGGATCCATGATTTCCCCACTCAAACTTGCCAAGATGACACTGTTACACCAAGTAGTTTCCTTCTTGGGGCAGAATAGAGGAGGAACCACGTGGTGTCCTACTTTCCATTTCTATTCTGCTGCTCTTAGGCACATAAAAGGGTTAACCTTGGGACAAGCAAAGGCCACTCCCTCTGGAACTGCCCAGGACCCACAGGACCCACAGGACTGTTTCCAGTGGCTCTGCAAAGTCCTGTCCTGATATAGAGCAAAGCTGAACAATGTCAATTTTCGATATTAAGTTTATCTCTTCCCTATTTTTCACACCCCTCTTTCTCCTTGCTTTTTTATCCCATTTTTGCCACTTAAAGTTTTGCTAATAAATGTCAAGTATATTTTTGGCTGAACCTGAACCGAATAATGTGTGTGCTTGCCCTGATCTGAACAGAGGGATTGATTGGGACACGCACTAAACTGGAAGTTGCCCACTGTCATTCTCCAACAAACTCAAGTAAACGAGCTGAGAAACCATGCGAGGGAGGAGTTGATAAGGTCAGCAATAGAGCCTTTTTCCTTTGTGTGATATGTACCCTGATCTGCTCCCCAGCCCCTCGCATCGTGAAGTTTGTCAAAGGCCTCTCCAAAATTATAGCAGAAGAAGGTAAGGAGGCGGTTTTCAAGTGCACCGTCTCCCCCAGCGATGCAGCCGTCACGTGGAGCCACCGGGGAGCCAAAATCGAAGCCAGCAAGAAATACATCGTTTCTCATCAGGACATCAATCACAGTCTTACCATCACCGAACTGACCCTCCAAGACACCGGTGAAATCACAGCTGAAGCCGAAGGAACAGACAGCAAAGCCCACCTGAAAGTGGAAGGTGAGAAATGTCAATAAGAGGTAACCATGCAGGTGTAGGATCTCATTTCTCAATGCTTTCCCATTTATTTAAAAAGCTCTTTGCAAATAGAAACCTAGTGCCTCAAGGTGAGATCTTCGAAAAAAGCCATTTCCCTGGAGTGCTAGTTTTCTTCTTGCAAGATTCGTTTTCACACAGGTGGTCTGTAGAGATAGATTCCATTTTTTTAAATAAGAACTTTATTAAGTTATAAAAAACATAAAGATAAAAGCAAACAAGAACTAAGAATCAAAGAAAGAAGTGAGAACAGGCGAGTTAGAAATAAAGAAAGGATACAAAAGTGATGGAAAATAAAGACGGGAAGAAAGGAAAAGTTACAAAAAGAATGATTTCCGGCTTCTTATATAGCAGATATAGATAAATCATATTAGAACCTCTTACTCTAAAACTACATCTTAACGTACATATTTTGTATGACCTATTATTTTAACTAATCATCAAATCCATATATCATAATTTCAATAGATTCCCTTCTTTTGTGTTGAATCTCCACCTTATTTTTCTAAGGAAGTGACCCAGAATAAGATGGTAGATGTCCCATCTAGAAGAAAAGTTGCAAAAGTTTTGAATGAAGAAAATATTAATGCTGGGTGAAAAGGTTGCTCCGATTTAAATATGGCCTCTTTCACTCGGGAATGGTGCCAGATCCAACTGGAGCAATCTTCTTGCAATTTACTTTCTTGGTGGCTTCTAATCTCTTTGGAAAAATCCCCAGTGCAGCCATGGGCCAGTTTTGATCCATCATCTTTATTTATTTCAAGCATGAGTTCACCGTACTGCATTATCCCCAGAAGAAACTAGCCAAGTGGGATTTATTCAAGAACCCATTTGTTCATGGTGGAATAAATTGTGATTTAGCCTGCTATGGAAACCCAGCTGTTTGGATTCCTCTGAAAATGCAAACTTGCTGAGCAGATGATCACGACAGCTTCTTTTTTCTCTGCCTCCATTCAAGCCTCGCCACAATTTATGAAGGCCACTATTTGTATTGCTTTGAATCTTCCTGATTCTGGGCTTTTGATCTTTCTCAACATTGTTTTTGGGTTTCCTTTAATTAGAAGCACCAGTGTTATTCCTGAAGAAGCTGGAGGCAAAAGCTGTGGAGGAGAAGCAGACAGTGATGCTAGAAGTAGAGCTGTCCAAGCCAACCGCGGAGGTGAAATGGGCAAAGAATGGGAGTCTGCTTCACCCAACTGCCAACATGGAGATCAAGGCCCAGGGGACAAAGCACAGCCTGGTGATTAAGAGTGCGGCATGCGATGACCGCGGGTTTTATTCATGTGAAACTCTCCATGACAAGACGCAAGCCAAAGTCACTGTAGAAAGTAAGTCCTCTCTTGGGGCTAATTTGGAGGAATGCCATACTTGTGAGAATTGTAGAATCCTAGGGTTGGGACATTGGAGAACTTCTAGTCCAGCCCCCTGTCCAGGGCAAGAAGCCTTGGACCACCCCAGATAAATGATTGTCCAACCTTTGTCTGGAAACCTTCAGGGATGGAGCCCCCATGGTTTCAGGAGGCAGGCTGTTCCACAGCTTCATAGTTCTCACAGTCGGGAAATTCCTCCTCTTTTTGAGTTTGGATTACCTTCTGTAATGCGTCCACTCCTTGATTCCTCCTTGGGCACTATGGAGAATAGCCACTTTCCTGGGACAGCCTTCAAGTAGTGGAAGACTGCTCTCAAAATGCATGTCTGGCCCTGTAGCTCAGCTGGTGCTGACTTCTCCAGGGATCCCATGACATATCAAAGGACTAAGTTTTATTGAGAGCAGATTAACAGCCAGTTAAGACAACTGATCAAATTGGATAGTGAAGAACTCTCAATATACATTGACAATCCAACTCTTCTAGCCAGTCCAAGTCTAGCTTTAAATTCCTCACAAACCCTTCCATCCTTGAGGTACATTGAATCTCTTTATTTTCCACTTTCAGAGAAATAGAGAAAACAATATCCTTGACCTGAGAAACTCCTTGCCTTTCCAATGCCTTTGCATGTCTTAAAATATCTCTACCCGTTTCCGTATTTTTCCTATTTTTAGTGAACAATCTATCTTTCTGGCTTAGTTTTTGCAGCTTTAGTGTAAATTGCAATCAGTGACTTCAAGCTACCGTCTTGGTCTTGATACATTCATTTTCAGAGCCATACTTCTTGTTGCATCATACAATTTATCTAATATTTGCTGCAGATCAGTTGGTTCTCAGCCAACAACTGCTATCATGTGCATACAAAAGTCCATGTACATTCATATCACAGCCAGCACACTTCTAATATCATAAGTATTATTTATATATTAACCCATAAATACATTAAATAACCAAGGGGACAGCACACATCTTTGTCTTATTCCCTACACAATGTTGAACCATTTACTAAATATTCCATTTATCTTCATGCATGCCTTACTCCCATTACAAACCACTCTTAAAGGTAGTCCTTACTTAACAACGCTAATTGGGACCAGATTGCCATCATTAAGCAAGGACCTCACGTGACCGTGACTGGTGACTTCCTGTTGGCTTCCCCATTGACTTTGCTTGTTGGAAGCTGTCAGGGAACATCAGAAATTGCAATCATGTGACTGTGGGACGCTGCAATGGTTGGACGTGCAGGCCAGTTGCTGAGTGCCTGAAATGTGATCACGTGACTGTAGGGGCACTGTGACAGCTTCAAATTCAAGGACCAGTCATAAGTACCACTCGTTCAGTGCCATCATAACTTCGAATAGTTGCTGAATGAATGGTCATTAAATGAGGACTACCTGTATTACATTTAACAACCAACGTTCATCTCAACATTCATGCAAAACATCCCATTATTTAAGCCTATTCACTTAAATGTCTTTAGATCATAAACTGATGTTTTCCATCAGGTCTGAAAAGTGTGAAGCCTACAACTCTTCCATGGTAGCTTCTCAGTTCATGGGGAAAGTACTCATAATACACCCACTATTTTCAATATGCCGCTTAGGTCATGCAAGTTAAATGGGTGAGTTGGATTTCCACAATACAAGAACTCATTCATTTCTGACCTCCTATAGTATTGCGGGATGAACACCTCCTTTGCAATTTTTGTGGGCATTCAGTTGGTGTTTTCTAATCTGTTCACCTGCACTCTTCTCTGAAATAACTCTCAGATGCCTACAAGCACATTTCTCAGTGCTGACCGCATATCTACTGAGAGCTATGTTGAATTCTTTTCCATATATTGCCCTGTAAGTGAGATAAATGTCAAGAAAGAGACTTTGAAGAAACTCTGTTGTAGTGGCTTTAGTTGAAGACTAGCTCCTGTTAAATGTTCATGCCAAAGATAGAACAGATCACTTGTATGCCAAACAGATCAATGGTGTATTTTAAAGGATGTTTTCACATTTTTAGGTAGCCTTACTCCTGGCCATCGCTGTGATGCAGGTGGGAATTGATGAATTCGCCAAGCAGGCGGTTTAATTGTTTCTCATTTTTTGAATATATCAGATTGGCTCATCATTTTTATGAAAATGTCAAGTTCTGGTTTTAAGATTTTTTTTTTTAAATCTGCAGTAAAATTTGTAGGAATGTTGGTGTGTATTTCTCCAAGCCTCTGCCTTTTGTTGGCAATTTGGCTCAAGGTACACAGTTTTGGCAAACAGTGTTCCCTAATATAATGTATTTTCATATTTATTTTTAGATATTTTATATAGACCTTTTTCTTCTCTTTTTTAAATTGTTGATGAACCACACTGCAAATTAGGAAACCTGTGGATTTCAAATGAGAACAAAATGAAATGCTATGTGTTTGTTTCAAGATGAGTGGCAGGCTGTCCTATTTCCTCTCAATTGAAGAGTGGCAAATATGAGCTTTACAGGTAGTACTTGACTTACGACCACAATTGGGATTGGAACTTCCATCGCTAAGCGATGCAGTCGTTAAGTGAGTCATGCCTGATTTTACAACCTTTTCTTACCATGGTCGTTAAGTGAACCTGGCTTCCCCCATTGACTTTGCTTGTCAGAAGCCCCCTGGGATGGTTGCAAATAGCAATCACGTGACCTCAGGACACTGCAACTGTTGTAAATACATGCCGGTTGCCAAGGGCTCAAATTTTGATCATGTGACAGCACAGATGCTGCAACAGTTATAAGTGTGAGGACCGGTCGTAAGTCACTTTTCTCAGCACTGCCATAACTTTGAACAGTCATTAAATGAATGGTTGTAAGTCAGGCATTACCTGTATTTTGACCCAAACATGTCTCATCCATGTTGTTCTGTTTCCAAGTGAGACCCATCAAGCTGATCAAAGGACTGCAGCCAATGGATGTTCATGAAAAGGAATCTGTCACCTTTGAGGTGGAACTGTCCCATGAAAATGTGGAAGCCATTTGGATGAAGGATGGTCTACGTCTCAAATCACAGGACAACTGCCACATAACTGTCCAAGGGAAGAAGCATTCACTGACCCTTTCGTCCTTGACACTTGAGGACTCAGGTCTTGTTTCTTTCAAGGCTGAAGGTATTCACACAACAGGCAGGCTTAACGTGAAAGGTAGGCACTCAGATACCTCTTTTAAATTATGGATGGCAGAGTTGTGCCAACTCACCCATTTCATTTCATTTTATTAAGGTCCTAGGTCAATAAAACACAAATACAAATATTAAAATACAGGAAAAAACCAAACTGAAACAATTTTTAATGAGAAGAGGCTATCACCTGCCTTCTGCAAGATATAGCTATTAGTAGAAACTTGGCAACCTTTGTAGTGGTTGTCCAAGTTACGTCTTGCACAAGGAAGCCTGTAATTCCTTGATGAGAAAGATGGCCAGCGTATTTGATAATCAGGTATATGAGCACCAGACACCATGGATGGTTCAATGAGCAGGGTAACAATACATAGATTATTGACTCAACTGGGCAGAAACACACACAATTGTCCTGCAGAAGAGCAATAACTCATCCATTGGATAGATGGAATGCCTGTCCAACGAACACAGTTGACTGTGCATCAGTTCCATACATCAAACCATTTGGCTGAGCACAATCTGTGTTTGCGGAATGCAGCTGTGACCACTGAACATCTGGCTGGCAAACCTGTTGACCGTTAGAAGCTCCTTTCTTTTCCCCCAGGAAGATGTTTGGGTAGTTAGTGTGTTAGCAACACAATCAATACCCAAATGTAAGAGACGAGAAGGAAGGTAATTCCAGATGCAGTTGCAGAGCTAAACCTCTGAACTAGGTTCTACAGAGCTGATTTCGTTTTCTCAGTCTGTCGAGGATTCAGCAGGCCTAGAGATCAGTCGCAAGAGCCATGGCATGCTCAAGGTTAAATATAGGGTTGATATCAGACCTCAGATTATGAACCATAGGCCAGAGAAAATCAGTGGAGAAAATAAATATAGGAGAACAGTAATAGCAAACAAAGTAAATATGTTTCTGGTAGTTTTAGTATCCCTCAGAGTTATTGGTCAATGAGAACTTTATTTGTACAGCATTGTAACCAGAAACTTTGCAACCACCAGACATTTGTGAGCTGCAGAAAATATTCTCTTTGGAACTAATGTTGGCAATCCTAATGGTGTCTTTTACTCACTTGTACTCAAAATGATTCCGAGTCGTTTCAGGATGGAACTAGGAAAGTGAGATCCTGGTTCCTCCTGGTGGGTATGGTGGCCTCAGATCAATTCTCAGGCACAAAGCTTGAAAATGACCTTGATATGCTCTCTGCAGGTGGCATTTTGTTCTTTGTCCATTAGATGTCATAAGCAACTCAACTCACCCAGTCATGTCTCTCACAAGCTCAGTTTTCCTTTGATTGTTTACATTTTACTTCCTGGCAGAATCCCCAGTGAAAATCATCACACCTTTAGGAGATCTCAAAGTTCAGAACAAGGATGACGTAACCCTGGAGTGCGAGCTTTCCAGGCCTAACGCGGAAGTGAAGTGGCGTAAGGTATTGTCTTTATTGAATATAGGTCTCTGTACTTCTTCTCTCCAATGTCTGGGGTAGCACAACCCTATCTCTTGTCACAATGCATCTCTAGCTCCATGATAATAGATTCTGCTGTTGATGGAATGCATAGATGTTGTGTAAACTAGAGCATGTGTATCGAATTTCTTTGTCAAGTCATTTTCCTATCCAAAAAATGAAGAGCAATGTTATTTTCTATAACAAAAAATTTACCAGCTCTTGCAGAAGAAACAAGGGAGTTACTTTTCATCCTGTTGTGGGGTTGGCACAGTTCGCATTGGCTCTTGATGCCCAGGTTAATAATAGTTGGATTGAAGAACTGTATGTATCTTGGTTGAATGCTTGTCAGGACCTTAAAAACTTTCTTCCCACACAGAATTTGGCATGACAAAACTCATGTGATCAAGGGCTTCCTGAATCTGGTAAAATCTTCTGCCAGTAAACTCCCCTGTGGACTTCTTTGTTTCAGAATGGGGCGGAGATACGGCCAAATAAAAAGATGGTCATCGTTTCCAGAGGGACGAAGAGAAGCCTCACAATTCACACATGTGAATACGAAGACCAAGGAACATACATGTGTGACGCTGTGGATGACAAGAGCTCAGCTGTTTTGGAGATCTATGGTACGTTCCAGTGGCCGGAGCCAAAATGTGCTTCCTAAACCACTTTTGTTGGTGTTGGACTTTCCTCCTTGGAATCTCATCCAGGAAACAAGGGTCTAGGAGCTGTGATTAACAGTATTGAACAGAAGGAAGATTACATTACAACACAAGAATTGCAACAAGCACCTTCTTTTTAGACACAGACACAGGCACACGTGTTCCCCTTAATCATTTTGCTGGGGTCAAACCGCCCTCCTTGGACTCTACAAATAGCTCATCCAAGGAAGAAGAATTTAGGAACTGTCACTAATAGTATTTATTACAAGGAAGATTAAATTACAACACAAGAATTCCAGCAAGGACTTTACTTCTCTCTCTCTCTCTCACAGACAGACAGACAGACAGACAGACAGACAGACAGATAGATAGATAGATAGATAGATTTGGGCAATTTAAGGAGGCAAAATTCTTCACTTACCCCCACTTTGTCAATGCAGAGTGGAGAAAGTCGCCTCCTTTGTGAACAGACAGGACAGACTACATGTGTTTATCATTCTGACAACCACTAGGCTTTTTATCAGTGTGAGAACTATTTTTCTGGTAGAAAAAGATGCCCAGATTTCAATCTAGTTCGGTGTTTCTCAACCTTAGCAACTTGAAGATATGTGGACTTCAACTTCCAGAATTCCCCAGCCAGCATGGCTGGCTGGGGAATTCTGGGAGTTGAAGTCCACCCATCTTCAAGTTGTCAAGGTTGAGAAACATTTATATATAGTGACAGGGTGTATATGTTTGTTTAATTATAGTATAAAGTTGTATGTTGTATCATTGAAGAAGCACAGGTCAGATACAAAAATGTTTCCATTTCATTTATTATTACATGTTAAAAATGCCAGTATACCTACTTTCTACAGTTTATTTTACTGCCACTTATGAAATTTACTCCCCACTTCAGTAAATCTGCCTTTCTTAAACGGGTTCCGTGCAGATTCCATTCCAACTCTTCCAGAAGAGATCAGTGAATATGTCAGTCTCAGTTTCCTTCTGGTTTTCATTTTTTTGCAAACCCTTCAGTTTTCCCAGATTTTTTTTTTAATGTTTGCATTAAAATGTATACATATTTGGGAGTGCATTTCTCTAAAAGTTGAGTTTTTGGCTACAGATTTGCATTTCTGGATATATATGAACATTTTGCTGGACACATACCCCCCCACACACACACTCACAAACTTTCCCCTAATACACTTTTTATATATTCATTTTTTAATTTTTTTCAAAAAGCGAAGAAAAAAACACACATAGAAAGTGCTTTAACAAAAAGTGAAAGAAATATAAGAAAGGAAAAAAAGTGGTAATATGTCATTATAACAGTAAACAATTACAATTCTATATATACTTATCTAATGCAAATATTATTCAAGTATGTATATATTTCTAATACATTATGACTATCATATTATTTTTAACCTACTGTATTTTGTATAAATGAGTCCCATATTTCAAGTTTCCCCTAATACACTTTAAAAATAGTGAACTGTATCGCAAAATTCTGGGAAGTGAATATTTCAGGTAATTAAATGTGGGGTTGTGAATTCCTTTGACAATAGAAATGAGTTAAGTTCACATTCACATGCAAACTTAACAATTTGTCTGCCATCTCTGGTTGCCACCCAGCTGAACTTCAATGTCTACTCCTGACTCTTCTCCCAGAAATTTTTTCCCACTGATCTATCGCTATGTTGCCCTAACTGCTAAAATAAATCTGGAAGTGCAGAAGGACAACACCCCAATCCATGTTTAGTGAATACAAGGAACAAAGACTCTACCTTTAACAACATGCCTCATTTTGATTCCTTAGCCCGAGACATCAAGATTGTGAAACCATTGGAAGATGTGGAAGTAAGCGAAAAAGAAAGTGCTTCTTTTCTCTGTGAAATTTCGCACGATGATGTCCAAACCCAGTGGTTCAGTAATGAGAACAAAATCCGGGCTGGAGAGAACATCAAGCTATGTCAGGAAGGTAAGGAGAAGAGAATAGAAAGGACTTGTTGGAATCTTGAGGACACAAAATGGATAAGACGGTGGCATGTTACAACTGGCTTGCAGCTAAAGACTGGTGATCGGATATCTGCAGACCAGATCTTCCCTTGGTTCTTTATCAGGTTGAATCTTGTGGTGTTCCTCAAATCATCTTAGGAATTGTAGCCTCCCTAATTTTAGAGACACATGAAATGAGACATACAACAGGAATGGAACAGGACAGGACAGGACAGGACAGGACATCTTTATTGCAGTGATTGACCAGCATACCATACAGTTTTGTAATAGGATGACTTTGACTTTGACTTAACCCACCCAATAACTGAAACTGCTGAGCAGTTTACATTAAAGCACACTAACAATCTGAGTAAAAACCCTATACAATAAAGCCAAATAAAATTGTTGTACAGTTAATCCCCAGTTTAAGTGTCCTGAGTCGCTTGCAGTGAGATGGATGATGACAAATTTGAAAATAAATAAATAAATAAATAAACAAACAAACAAACAAGTTCTGTTCCCAAGGTCTGTCCTTAAGTCGAATTTGTATGTAAGCTGGAACAGTATATTATAATACTGTATAATTAGTATTGTGTAATTAATTCGAACCATTGTGTATTTAACTCCAATTCTGCTACAGTAGGCTCCATTCTTAACTATGGGTCATCCTTAAACTGGGTGTTCTTAGCCCGGGGACTAGCTGCATTTATTTATTAAACGTTTTAAACTGCCCAATAGCCATAGATAGAAATACTTTAAAAAGTCTGATTAAATCCAACATAGCAATGAAAATAGAAACATGGGTATCCCCAGAGGAGTCAAGGGAGAGGAAATGTCAAAGCATGCATTGAAACACAGCTCTTGTCTCTTTTAAATATGCATGGTAATGTCGTACCCACATTTGGAGTTTGCGTTAGGATAATATACATACATACATACATACTTACAACCAGTATAATGGCAGCTGAGGACAACAGCAAGTTCCCACAAATAACCATCATGGGTCCCATTAACCTCCTGACCCTCATCCTAGGGAAACAGGTAGCAGTACCCGTAATCCTCTTATTCCTTCCTGCTTATCTTTGCTGTTCCTTAAATGTGGAGATGTTTCTGCATAAGTGAGTGGAGTGTTTTTGTCTTAACGTGGATGGCCCATAACTGGGAGACTGTGTTTCTGTGTACAGGGAAAAGCCACCTGCTTGTCTACCGAAGTGTGGTGATGCAGGATTCTGCAGAGATCAAATTTGTGGCCGAAGTTGCAGAATCCCGAGCTCAACTTAAAGTAAAAGGTAATGAGTTACTCCATAATTCAGTGCCAATCTTTTCATTTTTCAGGAAGCGTAGCCCCACACTAGCTACTCTGTAAGAACCCAGTATTGAAAGGTTCACCTGCTTAATCATTTGATATATACTCAGCACTGAAGTTGGGTTTTCTTCTAAAATACGGTAACCATTGAGAGATTGATGTATGAACTGAGGAATTTTATTTGCCTGTGAATTCATCGTCTTCTTAGTACTGGACCCTTGACTGAGCTACAACGTCTGTTCCCAGTGTCAGGTTCTCCAGATGTGTTCCGAGGGCAATCCCAAAATACTCTTTGGTGCTGTTGAAAATTATGGGGAAAGCAGTCTTAACACATCTGGAAGACTTCCAAGTTAGGAGGAAGGTGAACTAGGGGCTATGAATACCGGCTAGCTTATGCAGATGATTGTAAAGTTTGTTAAGTTTTGGTTTATTACTCACTTTGAATTCCCTTAACAGTTTCATCAGTGACCTTCTATTCTCCTCCTTCAGAACTACCTGTAAAGATAGTTAAACCCCTCCGTGTGAAGATTGCCATTGAAAAACACCGGGGGTTCATGGAATGCCAAGTTTCTCGTCCAAACGCTATAGTCAGGTGGTTCAAGGGAGACCGAGAGATCCATCCTAGCCAGAAGTATGAGATGGTGAGCGATGGGATCTACCGAAAGCTTGTAATCAACGAGACAGAGTTTGAGGATGAAGGCATTTACACCTGTGATGCCATTGATGACAAGAGCAGCGCCCAGTTCTATGTGGAAGGTACTCCCCTCTTCCTCACTTGTAATATCAATTTGTCAAGAAAAGCTGGGGAAAAAAGGGGAAGGAGTTGATCTGAGGGAGCCATTTTGTGACAGCAGATCTATGAGGAGAAGAAGAGTCTTGATATTACTACCCCTAAATCAGCTTTTCCCAGCCTGAGTGGCCTCCTGATGTGTGGATTTAACTCCCAGAATTCCCTGACCATCATTGCTGAGAATTCTGGGAGTTTTAACTCCACACAACTGGAACTTAACTTTTTATTTTACTTTCCTCCTCTTTTCTTAAAATAACTTCAGCAACCTAGCCAATTGTTACCCAATTGTTATCATTATACATTAGTTACGATCATTGTTACAATAATTATTATTATCTTAGAAAGTTCTTCCTGCAACACTTCATGACAACAACGGTGACTTGAAGGCTTGGAGATGGCCAGGTCCCCAAGCACTGGTGGTCATGGCCTAGCTTTCAGCTTTGTCTTCCATAATTTCTCTTCAGAACAATCCATCAACATCGTGAAGGAGCTGAGAGATGTTGAGGTGACAGAACCAGCAGAAGCCAGATTTGAATGTGAAATCTCCATTCAGTCAGTGAAGCCCCCCAAATGGTCTCTTCGTGGTGAACTGCTGCAGGATGGCCCAAATGTCATCATAGAACAAGAGGGGAGAACCCACTGGCTGGTCCTGAGGAAGACCAATGTGGACATGACAGGGACCATCCAGTTTGCCATTGGCAAATCCAAATCCTTGGCTGACCTCGTGGTCAAAGGTAAGATGATGCTCCCCCAAAGCTTGAAACAGCCACAGAACACTTGGGAGGTTAGGCCGGTGTGTCCATTTCTTAGGTGGAAGAACAGGCTTTCTCAGCGTGGACTTTTGTGCTCCTGTCCCTTCCTTTCCCTTCCCTCTTTAGCATCTTCAGGGTACCCTTACCTTTCCTCTTAGATGTTGCTAATTCCATGCCCCCATTGAATAAAATCAGCTAAAAATCTGATTCAAATGTGACAGATTTTTATCCAAAGTTGAGATTGGGAAGCAACAAGATGCAATATGAACCAAACCGTAACAGAATCAAAGAGAACCGAACCAAGCATGAATAGAACATCTTTATTATCTTCCCTGGCCAGCATACTATACTGTTTTGTAACAAGATTTACAGAAACCAGAAGGAAATACTTAAACATTTCTGATTATAACAATAAAACATAGCACTGAAATACAAGTACTTGGGTGTTAAAGTTTCAATATTTAAGGCTTAACAGAGCTGAATCAATTCAGATTTGATTTGGTAAAAGATTCAATAATGAGGAAGCATCAGAGCTCTTAACTGGTTGACCAAATTGGAAAACATTAGTGATGGTAATCACTTTGAAGCGCATTCACTGTGCAGAGTTTCAGTGGATTATTTCAAGGGTTTTTAAGTGACTGAAATATGCACCTCTTTTAAGGCACAGGGGAAGAATAAGAAAATGAGAGCAAGAAATCAGCTGCAAAACTGCACGTCAAAAATTTTATACAGAAGTGATAGATTGCAACTACACTATGATGGAATGGTTTGGTGAAGGCCGCGTTCAGGGAGATAAGCATTTCCTTAGCCCCCAGCAAGAGCGTGGGAAGGTGAAGAGGATGAGACTGGCACCACCCTAAGGAATTCACGGTGTTTGCTTGCTGGCTTGGGAAGTTTAGATTCAGTCTGGCGAGATTCTGTCTTGTAGATGGAAGCTAATAAAAGCTATCGAACTAGACCTGTACTGTCTCGTGGAGTTCTTTGGGCTGAACCCGACATACACAGATGGGCTGGGATGACAATTCCCAAAATTATCAGTCCGCATGGCCTCAAGCTGGCTGAAATTCTGGGAATTGCAGTTCTAACCTATTTGGAGGTGCCGAGTTCACAGCAGCATAGAGTTGTGGAGCTATGAGAGACCACAAGGATTATCTAGTTGGAAGAGGTTGCTTTACAGCTTGATTCAATCCTCTGATTCTGAGGATTCCTCTTAGCTTAGACATTGACCTTCTTAACTTTCTCTCTGTAGAAATTCCAGTGATCTTTACCAGGCCACTAGAAGACAAGACTGTCCTGGAAACCCATTCTGTGGTCCTCTCTTGTGACTTCAAGCCATCCCCAAAGGAGGTTGAGTGGTACCGAAACCATACCCTGCTGGAGCCCTCTGAGAAATTTAAGTTCAAGAGGGAAAAGTTCACCGCTGAACTCAAAATCCTGAGGCTGACTGTTGGGGATTCTGGTGTTTACAGATGCAAAGCTGGAAGCGCAGAGACTAAAGCCACACTGACCATTTTGGGTATGTAGATGGGATGGTGCCTTTGGGGATTGTCCTTCTTTGCGTGTAGAAGACAAGAAGGTTTGCCCTTAGAAAACTAAGGTTTACCCCCTTGACCTTATAGGAAAAACTAAAAGAAATCATGACATTTCAATCCAGGACAAGGAAGGACATTTTCATAAAACACTAGAGTTAGACTGGAATTGGCTGTCATCAGATGTGATGATGGCCATCAATTGTGAGGATGATTTTAAGAGAGGAATTGATAGATTCTTGGAGATGGTGAGTTGTCATGGGTGGTATCCGGAACCAATATAATTGTGTACAAGTTCAGTACACAAGAGTTCAAGTTCATTACACAATACTATTTATACAGTATGATACAATAATACTGTTCCGGCTTACATCCAAATTCAGCTTCAGGATAGACCTTGGGAATGGACCTTGTTCTTCAACTGGGGACTACCTGCACCACATTTAGACAAGAGTGTGTAGCATAAACATTGTCTTGCTAGAATAGGGAGTGTAAGGGAGCTCACATAAGGACATGGTTTGTAGAAAACAGTGATGGGAGCAACATGGTGAGGGTTCAGGGAAGGAATTGTTTTTCATAGGTTTTTGGGGAGTCTCAGGTAAGAGGAAAAAGATATCTTTTGCTAAGGGTGAGAGCTACCTATCTTAAGCTGAGCCTGCAATATTTGGAAAAAAAGCTTCTGCTTCAGATAGGCCTCCAATTCTCCAATTCTTTGAAGTAATTTGACGTTTCCATGAAAACTTACAAACTGAAAGAAGATAGGCAGCAGGTGAAATACAAAGTTTACAATGTGTGGAAGGATTTACCAGGTGGTATTTGGAATGGGGCAATGTAAGGCGGTGGAGTCTCATCTTTGACTCTTTCTTTCTTGCAACAGAACGCAAAGTGGAGATCACCAAACATCTGCAGGATGTGGAAGTTGATGAGGAGAGCTGTGCTGCCTTTTCCTGTGAGTTGTCTGAAGACAGTGAGGATGTCGAATGGTTTCTCAATGACACCCACCTCTTCCCAAACAACTTCAATGAGATAAAGCAGTTGGGCAAGTCCCATAGCCTGACCCTCAAGCACGTCATGCCGGAAGACAGCGGGACAGTGACAGTCAAGGTCCAGAAGAAAGTCTCAGAGAGTGCCCGGTTGAAGGTGAAAGGTGAGCCCCTATTTCTCCCTTTGCCCTTGAGGACCTTGGGCACCTTGGTGGTTTGAGGGATGTCCTTTCTCCATCTTAACAGATGGAATCCAAGGGTACACCCTCAGGCCACAACAGAACTGCTCCCTGGTCAAAGGACATCCCAGTGTTTGGTTTGCTTCATCTCTGTTAATCTTCTCCTCATCTGGGTCTGGTGCTGGAGGGCCGGTCACATCAGGAGAGTTTTCCTGGTTCCTAGCAGTATTCCTGCTACAACTGCTTCTATTTATTTGCATGCCTGCCATCTTACAAAGTCAGGTCCCCCTTCCTACCTAGAAGCAGTAGAAGGGAGAGAATGCGCAGGCAAGGAGAAGAGGAGAGAAATGTGTGATTATTCACAGTGCATGTACTCAGATGTATCAATAATCACTTTTTTCCATCTGGTGCTCAGGAAATGTGTTGGGCAACTTCCATTATGCCACAACTAGCACAGCGCAATGAAGATGTACAGGCACATTTTCAAACAAGTCCCTCCATGAAATTGGCCCTGTCAATAATGGCGCTGTGTGAGGGTGTCTGTGTTTCTGTGTGTGTGTGTCTTCCAGGGGTATCCACAGGGTATGGTCACAAAAGTCAAGGTGGCGGCTGTGTTGGGGTGATCAAAGCCCTGTTTTTTATGTTGTGGTGTGGGAAATGCAAATAAAAAAATGCAGAGCTTCAGTCATACCATCCCAGTTGCCATCTTGACTTTTTCTGACCATACCCTGCGGACACCCTAGGCGCCTTCCTAATTTATTTACTTGATTTATAACCTTCCTCAGTTGCTGAAGTGACAACATCTAGGCAACATCCGAAATGTTAAAACATAAAAGCAATTTAAAAGATAAATAACCAAACTCCTAAATCATGTTGAATTACCCTATCAAGGAACACTGGAGCCTGCTGGAGCGGGAGGTCAAAAAATCAAGCTGGTGGTTGCGACCCACCCCTTTTTAATGTGTGTTGAATGGAAAAAAGAAGCAGGGCTTCAACTGCATGGTTGTGGCCACCATGTTGACTTCTTGGAGCCCTCTCCTGGTGGATGGGCCTGGATGGGCCTGATGGATGGGCCTGTCGGGGAAGGAAAACTCCATAAACCCCACTCCTACACTGAAGACCAGAGTCAGAAAATATACATAGAACACATAGGCACATATGTGATGCACACATACTCATTCTCCATACTGTCCTTCCTATTCCTTTGAAGTAGCCCCCAGGGGTCTCCATTTGCTCTGACTCCTGTTCCCTCCTTCAAGAGCTTTTCCCAACTACACTGCCCCCTCCCCACACTCAATTTTTTCTTTATCTTCTTCTCCATTTACAGACATTCCTAAGAACTAAAGATATGACCCTTGGCTTTCAGGTGCTCTGGGTAGCCTATTATCTATTAATACATCTCTGTGTGTGTGTGTGTATATGTGTGTATACACACACATATAGATATACAAATATGCATACATATACTATTGCTGAATACTTCTGCAGGAGTCCAGGTGCACACCAAGTTGCTAATCCCAGATTGCAGGGCTTCCAAAACGTTCGATCCTAACCACGCCGCCTTTGTTGCAATCTTCTTCAGAGAAGCCCGCCGTCTTCATGAAATCTTTGGATGATGTGGTTGCAGAGGAGCAAAGCACCGTCACGCTGGAGTGTGAAGTCTCAAAACCGAAGGTTAAGCCTGTGTGGAAAAAGGAAGGGGTGGAACTCACCCCAGGAGACAAATATGAGATGCTGCAGTCTGGGAAATCTCTGGGGCTCATCATCCGGGATCTCAGCAAGGATGATGCTGGATGGTACACATGTGATCTTGGCACGGATGTCGCCAAGTCTAAAGTCATCATTCAAGGTACAGGCTCTGAATTGGGAGGTCAAGAACTGTTGAATTAGGTGAATAATCATTCACCACTCTTTTCCAGCGGTGGGCCTCCAGATCTATTGGTCTTTCACTTCCACAATCAGTGCAGGATAAGGATTATGGGAGTTGGTCCAGCACAACTATAGGGCATCATGTGGGAGAAGTTCTGACTCTCACTCAGTCCACTCCATGCCTGATGAAGCCACAGAGGTGGATCAGAGTTGACTCCACACCATGGGCAAATCAACCACCCTAAATTGCTCTTTCTGTTCCCTTCCTTCCAAGTCTTCTGATATATTAGAATGTTACACAGCACAGACAAGCCATACTGTTGGTTGGTTTGGTTTCTGTTGTATATCACTTTTCTATAGAGAATTTTTTTTTCTGGTAGGAGACGAATGTTCCACTAGAGTACTTTACCTTCAAGACAAGGAAAAGGGAAGCAGGATTCATGTGTTAAGATAAATGTTGGCTATTGACTTTTGAGGTGACTTTGGGGAAGGTATGAAAGAACTGTTACAGAAGGACTTGCAGAAAAGACGACGCAGTCCAGAGACTGATGCAAACATGAGAATTAAACTCAAAATAACAAAATAATAAGATGGGACTCAGAGAAACTTGGTCAGACTTTAAAGATTCTTTACTATATCCTATAACAATAAAGAAGAGCATTCCTGGAATCCTTGTGGTGTCTGTTTCATGAGCTCCCGTCTTCTGCTCAACAAAATCCAGATGGGGTTATTTTGAGTTTCTTGAACATGCTTTCCTCTTTTCCCGAACGGTGGCATAGTTTCTGCAGGTCCCTCCTTATCAGTTTTTTCATACCTTCTCCAAGGTCAGCTCTAAAATCCTTTACAGTTGTGGGGTGCATCAGTGTGTCCCCATTATGAAAGAGATGATCTTAGCTATTTCTTTGGGGTTACACTCGTCCTTGTCTTCCAAAGGAAATCCATCATGATCGTCCTTCCCCACCGCACCCTGTCCTTTGTGAAGCTTCAACAGATTGCAAGACCTAGAGCAGTGTTTCTCAACCTCAGCAACTTTTAGAAGTGTGGACTTCAACTCCCAGAATTCCTCAGCCAGTCATGCTGGCTGGGGAATGTCTGGGAGTTGAAGTCCACACATCTTGAAGTCGCTGAGGTTAAAAAACTCTGCTCCAGACTTTCTCATTCCTTTAGCGGGCCCTTGGAATTAGCAACAAAGAATGGAAAACTCTTCTTTACACCCACCGCCCCCTTTTTTTTTTTTGCTAGTTGGTCTACCTGTCATTTTGGGGTCTTCATTGCTTAATAAAATTTAATTATAATGTCTTCAATGGACTAGACTGGCAATGCATCGTTGGTTATATAAATGCTCTGACTGTTGAAAGTAGAAGAAGGATGGTGTGCCATCCAAAGCTTTCTTTTAGCACTTTAAAGTTCTAACAGAGGTGAGCTAGCATGTCAAGAGCATGCTTTTAGCACTCAAAGCATACTTTTGTTCTAAGAGAAGTACCACTCCCATGTTTTTTCTAATTCTGGAAGAGTGACAAAATGGTATGGTCTCTGATTAACAGAAACTGTTTCCAAAAGAACATCCTGTTGGGCTTCACTGACTTGCCATATTCCAGGTCCTTCCTTGGAAGTTGACCACAGTATGGCTTCCTATGAAGGGGTGTCCACGGAGAGAGATCAAAAAAGTCTAGATGGTGACTGCAACTGTGGGACATAAGTCCTGTCCTTTTTAAGAGTGTGTTGGGACATATGTAAAAAAGGGGTGGACCTTTGATTGATTACGTGGTTGCAGCTGCCATTTTTGACTGCTCCCCCATGGATACCTCTATGTCATTGGATTCAAGAAGATCTTTGGTATTCACATAAGCTAATCCAGATGAACAATATGTACTTTCCCATGGGAGATTTCCATTGAAATTCCATTGGACTTTCTGGATTTTTAGTCCATCTGAAGATTTCATCCTGTAGGGAAATTTCGAATTATTTATTGAGGGTCGTAAAAATTAGCTAATTGTTTTTTACTTAATCAGCTTCTTTTTCCCCACAGAGCTTAATATTGGCATTACAAAGCGTCTAAAGAGCGTTGAAGTCCAAGAAGGGGAGAGTTGTAGCTTTGAATGCATTCTCTCCCATGAAAGTGTGGAAGGTTGTCAGTGGCTTATCAATGGGAATGAAGTGGGCCATGATGCAAGGTTCAGAGCCTTCAACAAAGGAAGGAAATATACCCTCACCATCAAGAAAACCCTTGTTACTGATGCTGGAGAAGTGTTGTTTTCTGTCCGTGACTTAAAATCCAAAGCCTCACTTGTTGTGAAAGGTTTGTAGCAGGGAGCTATTGTTATACTAGAATAACTTTGAGTATGTAGACAGGCCCATGAAATCACCAACCAGCCTAGCAACCATCCTTGCTGGAGCACCATTTCCAGCTAACCAGTTTTAACTGGGAGGATATAATTGCCCTATTAAGATACCAGAAGGATGTCACACCCAGAAGGGAACAATCTATTCTCTTCAGTAAGCAGAAAGCAAATTCCTAGTGAATGTTAGGAATGTTTTCTTAAAGCAAGAATACAGGTAGTCCTCGACTTATGACCATTTGTTTAGGGACTGTTCAAAGTTACGATGAGACTGAAAAAAGTGACTTACAACTGGTCCTCGCACTTACAACCATCATAGCATCCCTGTGGTCACATGATCAAAATTTGGGTGTTTGGCAACCAGCATGTATTTATGATGGTTGCAGAGTCCTAGGGTCATGTGATGGCCATTTGCAACCTTCTTAGCCGGCTTCTGACAAACAAAATCAGTGGGGAACTGCGTGATTCACTTAACAACTGTGTGAGTCACTTAATGACCACATGATTCACTTAATGACTGGTGATTTGCTTAATGACCACTGCAAAAATGTTGTAAAATTGGGTGTGGTCATGTGATGCCTTGCTTAACAACCACAGTGCTTAATGACGAATTTTCCGGTCCCTATTGTGGTCATTAAGTCAAGGACTATCTGTAAATGAAATGGTCAAATGGTCAAATCAGCGGCCCAGAGAGGTGGTGGGAACATTTTCAATATTCAAGCAGAGGCTGGAAAGCCCTCTCTCACGGTGTCCACAGGGAGTGTGTATATATGTTAAAAAAGTCAAGATGACAGCAGCAGTTGTGCAATCAAAACCCCACCCTTTTTTACGCACATTGCACATGAAAAGGGGTGTGGTGTTGACCACAGGGACATGACTGCCATTTTTTAATCCTGCAACGATGCTTTGACTTGAATTCCTACGCTGAGCATGGGATAAGACTCCATGGTCCACAGTGGCTCCCTCCAACGGTATTGCTTCTTCCTCTCTGCTGAGTCGAAGTGCCTTCTACCAGGGCCAGCTCCAGACCTTTCGATGCCCTAGGCCAAGTCATCTTCTGGAGGCCCCTGCAGTTTGGCTCATCTTCTGATTTTGTTACGAATTTCAAAAAGGTGACGCCTGGTTTCTTTTTTTTCTTTAAGTGTTTGAGCTTTACAGTTACGATTTTCACCTCCAATTTTTTTCTTTTCTTGGATATTTTCACCCTATTTACTTGAAGCACAATTTTAATTACATCTGCACCCATTGTTGTCCTATGGCAACAATGCTGCGAAATTATATTTAACCCTCAAGCGGGCAAGCTGGCACACAGAGTGCACCATTATCACTTTTCCGGGTATAGCTTCAATAAGCTGATAGACATGCAACTCATTCGCTCAGTACCTTCTTCTCAGACCTTTGTCTTGCTTCAGTAATAGTATCCGCTTCCTGTAATAATAATATTTTTTTACGTGACTTGCAACGTCTGGTTAGTGTGCTGTTCGCTACCACTTGACCGACTTTGTGGGTGTTTTCAAAAATCATAGAAAGAAAAAATCCTAAAGCAACGAGGAAAGATTAACACGTTTTATGTTGTCAGCCCTTCGAGGTAGCCCAGACAAGAAACCAAAACCATGAGTACTAATACTACCTTTGGTGAAAGGTTACAGTAACAGAATCGTGCAAGTATGAAAGCACATCTCTCCCCCCTTGCCCTCAGAAGGTCCCTTCTGAGATGCTTCCCACGTCCCTTTTCCTACGGTGGGCTGAGATCTCTCTTATCTGACTGTGGCCCTGGCTGTGGCTCTTCCTCCTCCTGTCTCTCAAAGACATTCCCACAAACCATTACCTATACTCATATTGTGTATTTTGGAAGTCTTTTCAGTGTTGGTAACCCATGACATTTGGTGCCCAAGGCAACTGCTTTAGGTTGCCTGGGTCTAGAATCAGCCCTGCTTCTACCTCCAGCTGCGAATCCCTTTCCTGGTCTGATCCTGCCATCCCCCAACTTCCCTCCAAGGAAAGTGGTGGCGGTGGTGGTGATGAAATCTAACAGATTCAATTGATCCTTGAGGTGGTCCTTGGGTCAGCCCTTCAGAGCAGGGCAAGATAATATTAATAATACCGTGATAATAAAATCAGAAAAGAAATCAATACATACTTGTGATTAAAATGAACTAAAACTAAAAAAGATCCATATAATATTAATATAAGAGATCAATCCTTTATCATATTACTAAATTGAGACTACAGAGAAAGACATTGTTCCAGCTGCTCCTTTTTACAATCTAAAGACGTTTCAGAAATTGACTGGGAACACATCTCTGGAAGTCATTCTTTAACATTTGTTGATTTCTTTCACCTACGTAGGAGAATATTTTTGTTGAACCTCAGGTTCAGTAGAATCAGAGTTTTTCAGGTCAAATTCTATAATTTGTGGCTATAATTCAACATCACATTTACGTATTTAACTGCTGTGTTTTCCCCAAAAGTTGTTTTACCATATATAAAGACTTGAAATCTCCACAAAGGCCTAGAAGGACAGGACCAAATCATGAGAGTCAAGGAACCTCTTGGGTTAATTTACACATAGTGAAGCTGCACAGGCAGCAGTTTAATAAGTATGGCTATAATTCAGCACAAGTTTTACATTTGTAATTGCTGTAGATGTGCAAGATACAACCACAACTATCATGTCATATCTATGACATTGTCCTTTTTCTTTCCCTCAGAAAAACCAGTAGAATTCATAAGAGAGTTGGAGGACAAGTCAACTACGGTAGGCCGGGAAGTTAGCCTGAGTTGTGACTTGTCAAGATGGGATAACAACCTGAAGTGGAAGAAGGATGGCCAAGAGATTCGGAGAAGCCAAAAATATGATCTGCGTCAGGAAGGAACACGGGCAATATTAATAATCCATGATGCCACAGTTAAAGATAGTGGCGAATATACCTGTCAGACAGAACTTTCCAAAACCAAAGCAACACTATTTGTGGAAGGTCAGTGATGGAGCCATTTCAGACAAGGGTTCAGTGGGCAAGATGGGGTTGATTGGGAAGAAACTTTCCTGCATGACTAAAAATAAAAGAAGAGTAAATCTTCAAGTCCTGGCACTACATGGACATGTACGTGGCATTTTCTTGGCAACAGTGGACAACGGGGTTACTGTGCTCTTCTTTCAGGATGGATTTTCAACAACCTGGCCTACAGACCTGGTCTTTTCTCATGGTATTTCATTAGAATACTACCTGGTTTGATCCTGCTTAGGTTTCTTGAGGTCTTCTAGGTGTTGCCAACTGTTGGAGCATGAATTTGACTCTTTGTGATTCCATCTGTCTACTTTTCTTAGCAACAATGTGGAACTGTTTTGTTCATGTCTTCTTCAGAGATGCCTTGTGACTTCCCCATCTAGTCTACAGTCTTGGACTTCCTTGAAGGTCCAACCTCAAACCTGTTTCCAGCCCAGATGGGACAGTTACTTTACAGAACAGTCAGATATTCACCCATAGAGATTTTCTTAATAAGAGCCACAGAGATGAGGACCAGAAATAAGGTGTATACATTGCAGCTACCTAGAATTGGTTTATCAAGAGAAAAAGGTTTTGGTTATAAGATCTCCACAACTACCTACAGAGGTTGTGGGCTTCCCATCTATGGAGGTTTTTAAGAAGTGGCTGGACAGTTGCCTCTCAAGGATGATTTAAATGGTTTTCTTGCACATTGCAGAGGATTGGACTAGATCAGGGTTCTTCAAAGTGGCCAAGGGTCAATGGGACCATCCATTATTATTGTTGTTGTTGTTGATGTTGTTATCTTTATTATCCATAGTACTATTAGATAAATTCATATTTATTAAATTATTTTCATATTAAAAATGTTTGGGGGTTGATGAAAAATCTGAAACTTCATGAAGGGATTGATGAGCTGAAGAGTTTGAGGACCAACTCTACAGTTCTATAATTCTATAACTAATCAGGCAATAAAACCACCATTATTTAGAGTCTTTCTACAAAGAATCCTACTTCCTCCTGAATTCCTCTTTAATTTTCAGTTGATAGAACAATTTCTTAATAAAAATGAAACAGCTAATATTTAAACCATTTCTTGTGGTGTCTTGGTGACTCTCTGGCTGATGCTCTCCTATAATGGGATGAAAAGAGAAGATAAATCCTTCATTTTCGTTCTATACAAATTTATATCCTTTAGTCCCAGGCACAGAAATTCATGCTTTTGGCCAGTTATTATAAATTGACTTACTTCTTTTGCTAAGTCTGATGGGAGCCTTGACTTAATCCTTTCCAGAAGCTGGAAACTGCTTCATCAAGGACCTTTCAGACCTGAAGCTGGAGGAGAACAAAAATGCAGTCCTTACATGTGAAACCAAGAAGCCAGCTTCCACTGTGAGCTGGAGAAAAGGCATTGTTGATCTTCAAGCGAGCCAGAAATATGAGATGAGCCAAAAAGGGACTATCCTGCAACTCATCGTGAAGGACCTAAAAGAAAATGACAGTGATCTCTACACCTGTGACATTGGCGATAGCCAATCCAGTGCAAAGCTGATTGTACAAGGTAGGAATGATATATGATTTGTTCCAATAGTGTAGAAATAAGATCACAGAGAAGACTCATAATAAGTAGGTAGGAAGAACAGGCTACAGGACTACTGTTGCTATGGACAGATTGTTCTTTGTCTGCTCTAAGATGGCTTTGGGGCAGGAGTGCCATGAAAGGAATGAACAACATAAAAATGATGCCCACAACCTGATAATTGAAGCCCCCACTCCTGTTATTCCATGTGCAATGTGTGCAATGCCCATTGAAAATGGACAGGGCTTTGGTCTTCTAATTATGTCCACTATTTTGACATTATTGATCACCACCCTCTGTGGATGACTACAGGTAGTCCTAATTTAAACAGCCCTAATTGGGACCCGAAACTCCATCACTAAGCGACACGGTTGTTAAGAGAGGACCCCACATGACCACGACAACTTATGACAGCATTTCTGGCATTTTTGTGGCAGTTGTTAAGCAAAGACTGTGTGGCTTGATAAGCAAGAACTTCACTTGAGTGCATCTTCCGATTTTCTGCCAGCTTCCCCATTGACTTTGCTTGTGGTATACCGGCATGGAAGGTCGCAAATGGTGATCACGTGTGGGACACCGCAATGGCCAGAAATGGGGGCCAATCACCGAATGCCTGGATTTTGATCATGTGACCATGGGATGCTGCAGGGGTCATAAGTGTGAGGACTGGTTGTAAGTACCACTTGTTCAGCACCATCGTAACTTCAAATGGTCATTGAACAAGTGGTCATTAAGTGAGGACTACCTGTAATATCCTCAAACCCTATAAGCTGATTTTAATGACCAATAATTTCCCTTCTCATATTCTGATAGGGTTCCTCCCAAAGTCTCCAAGTAGCGTAATAATAATAATAATAATAATAATAATAATAATAATAATAAAATAATGCGATAAAAACAAACCATGCAGCTTATAAGTAAACCTTCTGATTCTTCATCTCACCATAGAAGACTGTTCTCCATAACAAAGACCTCCTGTAGGGTGGGGACCCACCATGCCACCAGTCCTGAAAGATGTTCTGAAACAACCAGATCTTCAGAGCTTTTGTGCTGATCTGATTTCCAGTGGAGTGGATCCTGGGGGCAGGGGGAGGGCATTGAAAAAGTCAAGATGGCGGCCGTGACTGTGTGATGAAGCCTACCCATTTTCTGGTAGGGTGTCACACATGGACTGCACACAGAGGCTTCCATCGCATAGCTTCGGCCACCATTTTGACTTTTTCAACCCTCTCCTTTAGATGCCCCTGTAGGACATCAGTGATTTATTACTAAGCTTGTGTATAAAAGAGTTTGCCATTTACAAGGCATGGATCTTAACCTAAATACAATCATATTTACCTTCTGAGTTTGGGAGAAAATGTTACTGTGCTGCAGTGAGTTTCTTCTCATCAGTTGAGGGCAGATGCAATCACTACGCAAAAGAAATATGCTACTCAAGAACCCACCTCTGATCAAAATTAATGTTTGTGATTAGACTCTTTTCCTTTTGCTCTGTCAAACTGCTGTTCAGGACAGTGGGGTGAAAAATCAATATGTTGAAATCCATACTTTCTCCCGTGAAGTGGCTGAAGGATAGGAAGGAACAGAAATGGGGATCCACAGAGGAGGATCAGATGGGATTGTGGTGGCTGAGAAGGACGTGGTCTAAAATATTGCATTGATAAGGCCTTCCAGCAGGATTGACTATAGATTGAGTAAAAACAGAGGTACTGGAATCTCAGAAAGATGTCCTTTTATGTTAAGGTACGATCTGGCTAGGTTTAAATCTGGAGTAGCTAGAACTGGACAGATGACTCTTCATCTTAGGGTTTTCCTTCCTAACTTTTTCTAGAATGGGATGTGCAACTCAAAAGTGATGAATTTTATTTGTTTTAATTTTCTTGATTACATTTTTATACCGCCTGACTCCCAGCGACCCTGGGCAGTTCAACGTTATTGTTTGCCGTGAAAAATACAGATCTCCGAAGGGTTTCCTTTTTTTCTTTAACGGTTGCCCATCATCTTCCGCTACGTTGCTGCGCATTTGTGGTTTGTTAGTGCTGTGATTGCATTACTGATTCTTCCCATTTCATGTTGTTTTGTCGTGGACTCTTGCCTGTTATGTGTAAAATTCAGTGTAATGTTAATACTTGCAGGAACAATATATTATGCACATTTTTCCATCTTTGACCTCTGGAGTTCTCTTTGCTTCAGATTCTTCTTTGTGGAAGTGGAATCTGAAGCAAAGAACTCATGGTTGGTTTGTCTTCCCGTTCCATGTTTGACCTTTTCCATTTTCCGTTTTAGCTCTACCTGTTCTTTTTAAGCAAGAACTGCAGAACAGGGAAACAAAGGAAGGGGATAAGGTCCATCTTACCTGTGAACTTAACAAACCAGATCTGCCCGTGCAGTGGATGAAGGGAAATGTAGTTCTGGAAGCGGGTGACAAATATGAATTCAAGCAGCGTGGTCCTGTGGCCGAGCTTGTCATTCGGAATGCTAAACCATCGGATGCGGGGGTGTATATTTGCAAAAGTGGAGAGCTAAAGACCTCTGCACAGGTAGAGGTGACAGGTAGGAGACCTTTGATAGCGTTTGCCAGTATTGAAAGTGGTTCTGGACATAACGGTCTTTTGAAATTCTCCATCCCAGGGATGGATAGGAAAATTGGGTGGATAATTTCAGTGTCTCCAGGGGAAAAAGAACTCCACATTTTTCTCAAAAGCAGGTCTCTCCTTTAGCAGAGGAAGTAGCACTTTTATGAAAAGGCATAAATGATTTCCTTGGGCAGTTGGTGGGCCACTGTGAGAACAGAGTGCTGGACTAGATGGGCCAGGGGTCCAGTCCAGCAGGGCATGGCTTATGTTCATATCATATCATATCATATCACGTCACATCATCATATCATATCATATTTCCTTGGCAGTGCTTGAAAAGTCCTGATTAAATGTTCACTATAGAACATTGATGTACCAGATTTGTGTAAGGAAGTCTCATGTTGGTACAACCAACGCTTCTAAGTCTCTTCCTCTTCCCACGCTCCTGCTCTGGACTGTGTTGCCTCTTGTCTCCACCCCTTTCCTTCTGGAATGTGCTCCCTCCTTCCTGAGAACCTGGGGCATGAAGAAACCAGGGTCAGCAACCAGTGGCCACAACAACAACCTCTCCCCCCCTAGGTTGTCCTTTAATGTACCTTCAGGTGAAAACTTCCTGAGAAAGTCCTAGGGAAAGATCATCAATTAAGCCAGATGCTTCCCTCTAGATGTTTCTGAGAAGTCAAGCTTTTAATATCTTATATTATTATTAGAGGCTCACAAGTCGGAATGGTTCTGTACATTAATACATTCTTTGCATAAAGAATACTAAATGGTAGGGAAAGGGAAATTGCTTTGCCTTCTTCCTGTCCCTGATATGCTTGTTTTCTATGTGTGGGGAGAGCAACAAGGCGTTAGGCAGGGTCTTACAGAGGTTCAAATGGTCTGCAAAGTTGCCTGACTTTATCCATTTTCTGAAGTAAGAGGGCTTCTGCTCTGCCCCAGGGTCCAGGCTTTGGACAGTGTACAGGTAGTCCTTGACTTATGGCCACAATTGGGACTGGAACTTCCATCGCTAAGTAATACAGTCATTAAGTGAGTTGTGCTGAATTTTATGACCTTTTTTGCTGTGGTCATTAAGCGAATCTGGCTTCTCTCATTGACTTTGCTTGTCGGAAGCCCCTGGGAAGGTCACAAATGGCGATCATGTGACCCTGGGACACTGCAACCGTTGTAAATATATGCTGGTTGCCAAGTGCTTGAATTTTGATCACATGACCGCAGGGATGCTGCGATGGTCATAAGTGTGAGGACTGATTGTAAGTCACTTCTTTCAGCACTGTTGTAACTTTGAATGGTTGTTAAACAAATGGTCATAAGTCAAGGGCTACCTGTACATGAGCACATCAATACAAAATGTCTATCTCCATGCCCCAAATCCAACTGCTCAAAATTATAATAACAAAGTAATCACTAAAACAATGTAGATAGATGTATGCCAAGGTCCTCTGTGGTCCAAAGGCCCATTGAGAGAGATTAGTTGTGAGGTTCTTCCTCAACACAAGGGGGATAGGAACCTGTTGTGCCTCAGGAGGAGCAGGTCCTGCAGAGTGGGCACTGCTAATGAGAAGGTCTGTCTCCTGGTCCAAGCCCCCTAATGCTCCCTCAATGTTCAACCTGGGCTGGCAGAATCACACTCAGCAAAGCGTTCCCCCATGCCGTTTGGTGTTTGCTGTACAGGACTTGAAGAATAGTCACTGGCACTTTGGGTTGAGCCCCGAGGCGTCTGGGTAACCAGTGCCCTTACCACAACCCTGGGTTATCTCACAATCACCAGGAACCCAGTTGTCACCTTCTGACTCAGCCGCAGCTTTGGAGTTGTCTTCAAAGGCAGCTTCACACCTGTCACATGGCAGTAGTCCAGAAATGGGGTGATCAAGGCATGTCCCTTGCTAGGGATGTGCAGATTTATTTCTTTCAATCTGGTGTCGCCCAAATCCGAGCATGTTCCGGTGTATGAAACAATCTTGCTTCCTGTTACCGTATCAGCTCCTACGCAGTTTTCCTCCAGATATTTACTTTTCTTCCTGATCCTGTCTTTTAGCCGCACCCCTCCTTTTTAAGGAAGAGCTTAAGGATGTGGAAAAGAAAGAGGGGGAGACAGTAGCTTTGCGCTGCGTCCTCGCCACGCCGGAGGTAACTGTGGCGTGGAGGAAAGGAACAACTCTCCTTCAGGCATGCGAGAAGTATGAGATCAAGCAGGAAGGCCGTGTAGCTGAACTGCTGATTCATCACGCACAGCCAGAGGATGCGGGAAAATACATTTGTGATACGGGAGAGCAGCAGAGCACCGCTCAGATCAAAGTCCACGGTAGGGTGATGGTGGATATGTCCCTCTTCTTCCCTTGACCTTCCCTCTCCTAATTTAACTTCCTTGTTTTCTTTCCTTTTTGCTAAACATTTGTAGCAACCTGTTAGCCCTTCGAGGTAGTCCAGACAAGAAGTACACCCAGGAGTACCAACTCTATCTTTATTGTAAGGTTACCTTAACAGAATTTTGCAGGACTGAAAGTATTTCTCCCTTTCTCTCCTTTTACTCTCTAGAAAACTAGGGAGGGTCCCTTCTGAGATGCTTCTCACGCCCCTTTTCCTTCTGTGGGCTGAGACACCTTTTACATGCCGGTTGTCCAGTCTGCGGCTCTCCCTCCCGTCTCCCAAGCTCATTCCCACACACCATTACGTGACCCTAAAGCAACAGCTTCTCTTCAAAGTTTCCACGTATTAGGTTGTCAAAACAAGGCAATAAAAATGCAGTAGAGGTTCATATGACATTTATGACTTTAGAAAGTTTGTTGACATTTATTTATGTATTTATTTTTCAAATGTATATAGCCACCCATCCATGTATATGACTCTGGGTGGCTTACAAACAATTAAAACAAACATAAAAGCAATAAAAAAGAACAATGCAACTATATATATATATATATATATATATATATATATATATGTATGTATGTATGTATGTATGTATGTATGTATGTACACATACACACATACACACACATGTACATACAAAAACCGTAATAAAATATCAACATTCATAGTCAATTTAAAGGAATCTGTTGCTTAGGAAAGATATCTCCACCCAACTGTAGCTTCCCTGGGCTATCTGTCTGTGATCTGGGGCTAGAAACAGGGGTGTCTAAACAGTGTGGTCAAAAAAGTCAAGATGGAGGCTGCAGTGGTATAATTGAAGTTCTACCTGTTTTTTTTTTAATATGTGATGCATTTGCTGATTTGGTCTCATTTATAACATAATGGGGATATAATGCTGGTCAGGGACGTACTTGTGTCCACACACACCCCATATCTCTATCTCTAACCCTTCATCCCCCAGCTATGCCCATCAGTTTTAAAGACACACTGAAGAACACAGAAGCCGTGGAAGGTGGAGTAGCTACTCTCCGCTGTGAGCTAAATAAACTTGCTCCAGTGGAGTGGATGAAAGGACAGAAAGGTTTACGGCCCAGCAGCAAATACCGAATGAAGAAAGAAGGTGCCGTTGTTGAGTTGGCAATCCATGATCTGGACCTGAAGGATGCTGGAGATTACACCTGCACCTCTGGAGATCAAAAGACAACCGCAGTCTTAACTGTGAATGGTAAAAAAGCCAAACTAAAGCACAGCTTTGCTTATCTTATGGGATCATTCCTACACCCCTTTATTTATGTCCTTTCAAAGGTTGACCATCGCTCTACTCTCTTTGGTGCTGGCCTTCTGTGTCTTTCTGGCATGAAGATCTCTGTTTTTTTCTTCAGCTGTACAGGATGCTATTGCATGCTGGGGCGCTTTGTGAATTATTTCTGGGAGTTGGCATTAGCAGAGTGGGTAAGAGTAGTCCTCATATCCTCCTTAAGGAAGGCTGAACACTGCTTCTCCAAGTAGCTCCATCATCTGAGTGTTCAGCTTTCTGCTGGTGGATTCCCTAAGTTCCTTAGGAGGAATCTACTTTGAGGTTCATCTTCCAAAGTTGGAATTGCTATGAATGGTTGACCACAAGTCAGATGATGTTCAGGGGATGTTGCACTTTGACATCGTGTCAGAGAGAGGGAAAGTCTTCCCCATAGCTTGTTGCTGTTGATGTGGTGTCTCTTCCTTCTGTGTCCTTCAGCCTTGGCAGCGCATTTTAAAACGCAACTGAAAAACCAGGAAGTGACTGAGAGTGGCACTGCCACATTACTTTGTGAGTTGACCAAGGCTGTGGATTCTGTCGCGTGGATGAAGGATGAAAAGGTACTGAAACCAAGTGACAAATACAGAATGAGGCTAGAAGGTCGCTTTGCTGAGCTATCCATCCGAGATCTGGAGGTGACAGATGCTGGAAGTTATACCTGTGTGTGTGCGGATCAGAAGACCGAAGCAACGTTGAAAGTGAATGGTAATAAGCTTTGCGACTGATCTTCTTTGGGTTTCTTTTTGCTCCTGACAGCTGATAGCTAAGATATTTCTGCTATAATGTTTAAAGTGGTTTCATAAGCAAGATCTTCTCAGAAGGTTTTTCTTACAGCTACACCTTGTTTTAGTTTTCCTGATCTTTTTTGTCACAGTATGTTTCAAAGGTCGCAAAGATTTTGTGTCCACCTATCCATCAAGATCTAATGCATTCTGTAATTTGATCCTGTCTTTGTCCATATCACATTCTTCAGCACTGCCTGTGTTTTTCCAAGAAGAGTTAAAAAGCAAGGAGGTGACAGAGGGGGAATCAACCACGCTGCAGTGCAAGCTGAACAAGGCAGCTCCTGTGGAATGGTACAAAGGACCAAGGGCACTGAAATCAGATGGAAAATACCAACTAAAACAGGAAGGTCCTTGGGCTGAGCTGGTGATCCAGGATTTGGATGTCACTGATTCTGGAGATTACATGTGCAAATGTGGAGGACAGCAGACCACAGCTAGACTGACCATAAATGGTAAAAAAAGATACATAACATGCACACTCTTAATCGCATCTTAACATCTTTTATTTTCTAGTGCTGTTCTCAAATGAAGCTCAGCATCACACCTTTTCTTTGTACATCTAACTTGCCTCTTCTTCTTAAACCATTCTTTGACCCTCTTGCAATAATCAGTCTTACAGTCTCATAAATGTTGAAGGTCTCTTAGTTCTTTAAGATCTTTTGGTTTCCAAAGGAAGAGGTCAAAACATCCCCCCTCAGCATCTCTTTGTGGACATCCAAAGATTTTGTATGAGCTAGGGCTGTGGGAAGACCTTCTTTGAACTTGCCCTGGGAATCTGCTACAACAGACCAATTCCTTCTTGTTTCTTCCAAACCTAGGTTATTTGAGAAAAAAGGAAACCATGATTCTGCACTATGCTAGTGTCTTTCATAGATTTGAAAGATAATATTTTGTATTATTCTTCTTCCTCCTAATCCCTCCCCTCCCACTTTGAGGGGTATACAATGTTGAGAACTTTCTATCTCCATCACTTTCTTTCAAGGAATGGAGGATATATTGAAGGCTTCTAGAGCCTATGGACACCCAACCAAGTTAACTTTAGTTGAATAGTCTTAGTTACATGACCTAAATAAGGTACAGGTAGTCCCTGGGTTAAGAACACCTGGCTTATGGATGACCCATAATTAAGAACAGAGCCTATTGTAGCAAAATTTAAATTAAATACATAATGATTTGAGTTAAATACACAGTGGTTCAAGTTCATTACACAATACTACTTATTCAGTATTATACAATAATACTGTTTCAGCTTACATACAAATTTGATTTAAGGAGAGACCTTGGGAATGGAACTTGTTCTTAAATAGGGGATTACCTGTATTCCTGTACAACACCCTGCAAGGTCTAGTATGATGAATAATGTGTTGAAATAGGGAATGTGAATTTAAATTCAACCACGAGGTTCTGCTAGTGGATTTGAACATATACCAGCACCTGATTTATGAATCTATGTATGTATTTATCCAACTTGTATGTTGCTGGATCCTCCTAGAATCTTACATGCACAATAGAAATGAAACAACAGGGAGCAAAATTAAAATAACATAAGCAACACAACAGATGAATAATGTCTATTAATGCCCATTAATGGCTGCTATACAGTTAATAGTTTCAAAGGGTTAAACTCTTTGAACAATAGAAACGGTCATAAAATTATTTAACTGAAGTTAGGGGTGCTGCAATTAACAGCAACCTGTCTATGTGGTCCATTTGAAACTGGGGGCCAAATTTCTATATATTCTTTTAAGAATCGGATATTATTTCTACAGGTATTCTAGCTAAAAAACTAGTCTTATCCCAGTACTTTTCTCTGCTTAACATAGTCGAACCATCATCCTTCACTGTCCTTAATTCATCAATGAATTGGGATCCACGTGATAATTGGTCTTCTCAAGACCAATACATTTCAATTGTCCTCTGTTATTATTGCATCAAATTATAAAGTCAAGCAGAGCTTGCAGGAAGAAGCAAAGGATTCCAGACTGCAAACTCAGATAAATTGCCAATGGCAATTTCCAAGCTTTGCAGTCTTCAATCAGTGGGATCAGACAGATGTCATGCAATAATCCATTAAGGTAAATTATTATGCTAAATTATGCTAAAGAGTACTACCCTAATTGTTTGCTAAGGAAGGAACTGTTTGTGCTTCCATCTAACTCTGATGGACTCCTGTCCTATATTATCTTCATTCTTCAGCCCTGCCGGTCCTTTTCATCAAACCTTTGAAGGATGAAGAAGCTACAGAAGGCAAAACTGCCACTCTGCAGTGTGAGCTGAACAAAACTTCTGCCCCCATAGAGTGGAGGAAAGGGCACAAGACCCTTAAGTCAGGAAGCAAGTATAAAATGAAATGTGACGGGGGAGTTGCTGAGCTAGTTATTCGAAACTTGGAGCTAACAGATTCTGGAAACTACAGTTGTATATCTGGAGAACAGCAAACCATGGCAACTTTAGAAGTCAAGGGTAAACCTCTATCTCTCCATATACACTTCATATTTCTTCGGTTTGTTCCCTTGCTTTGGGTGGATCTCCTGCTCTCTCTCAGCCTTTTAATTTTCCCTGAGTTCTTGATCCTCATGACATGCTACATAAGTTGATAGTCTTTCATCAACCATCTTAGAATCACCAAGCTTCTTAAGTACATATCAGCAAAGCTTAGTCAATCAATCATATTTTAATCTTTTAATTTTTTTTAAAAAACACCCTTCTTATTTTTGAAGATGCCCAAACATATAAGATTCCTCTTGTTACAAGCTGAGATTGTAGTAATGTTTATAACAGCTTTCCTCAGTTTGGGACCCTCAAAGGTTCTGCAGTTACAGCTCCTAGAATTCCCCACCTCTACAGCTAAGTGGGAGGAAGTCAGATTTTATTATATATAATTATCTAAGTAGAACAGATAAATCAATAACAAATACTAACTTCACAGTCACTGTCCTACCTAATATACACGTTGAACCACTTTTCTAATGTGTAGGTAGATAAATGGGTACTCTCACTCCAGTGGGAGGAAAAATGCTGGCGGCGCCTTGCACGGGAGTTGGGAGCAGTTGCCGGTAAGCGCGAAAAACCACGCACGCCCAAAAAGGGCGTGAAGCAACAGAAACCCCGCCTCCTGCGCTCACCAGCTGGGCTCTGCTCTAGGAAGGAGGCTCTGGCAAACCACTTCTGAAAAACAATTGCCTTGAAAACTGCAAGGACTCGTCCAAGCAGTCACTGCAGGGTCAGCAATGACTGAGCACAGACAAAAAAAAAACAAAAAAACCCCCAGCAAACCATGTTTTCCCAATCCATGAGGGTTTTTTTTTTTTTTTTTGCTGTCTCTGAATGATAGGACTTCCATGGCTGCATGAAGCAATAAATGTTTTATGATCTCCATTTCTTCTTTCCTCCATGCTTACTTTTCAACTCTGTTCTTATTACCACCTTCTCAGCTCTGCCCATTCTTTTCAAAGAAGGGCTGAAGAACCGAGAAGCTGTTGAAGATGCCACAGCCACTCTCTGTTGTGAAATGACTAAAGCTGGGGCTGAGGTACAGTGGAAAAAAGGATCACAAACTCTTAGGCCAAGTGATAAGTACAGAATGAGGCAGGAAGGCCCTGTAGCTGAACTGCTGATTCGAGATCTGCAGGTGGAAGACACAGGAGATTATTCCTGTGTGTGTGGAGAACAGAAGACCACAGCCATCTTGACAGTTCATGGTAATCAACTGTTCCATATTGTACCATATTAATCATCTTGTATGATCTGTATTATGTGTGCAAAGATGTCTTGTTGTCTTATCTCCATGTTGACTGTTTGGTCAAGTAACCCTGTTTGTGTCCAAAGTCAATGAAAGTGTCACAGCTTGGCCCTTAATGTTACAACTATGTTTGCAATATCAGTTCTCATCAAAAATATTTGGATTTGAATTGTCTGCTGATATATAATGACATCAGAGTGTCATTACTACTAAGCTTTGCCACATGACTTCTGTCCCAACATGATGCTCTCCAGAAGGGCTGAGGCTACAGTCCCAGAATTTTCAGATTCTTCACTTTCTATGTTCTTGGTTTGATACTGAGTACTTACTTTGGAAAGGGAAGACACCATATCAGTGTTGGAAATCCTAGCTGCGCAATACTTTCATATTGCTAAGGCAGATTTTTACAGGTTGAAACTATCTCCCAGAATGTCAGCCTTTCAAGGTAGGTCAAGTCAGGAAATAGACCTTTGTCTTTTCACATACCATACAGAATCAAGGTGAGGTGTGTGTGTAAAGTTTCTTTCTCACACTTTCCTCTTTTCTAAGATTAAGTTGCCATTTCTCCTCCCTTAATGTCTTCTGCATACCATCATTAGGATATTTCTCTGCAGACAAAATCAATCTGACTCTTCAAAACTCCACTGTGGCCTCATTTCTCCTTCTCTAATGTAACAATATGCAACCTTTGCTAACACTTATCACAATGTGCTAAGATTCCTTGACTGTACGATTCTGTGTATTCTGGCACAGTATCTTCTTGTTTTCTAATACTGTACATTGACATATTAATTGTCTTCAGTGCAAGAATCACAGCCCCTTAGCAAAATATTCCAGCTGTCTGGAACCATTCCTTTCAGTTATCCTCTTTTGTATTTTCTCATCTTTCTCCTACAATGACCATACTTGGTTTTGCATTTCTGAAACCATTTCTTTTACCATGTACTACATTCTATATTAATGGCTTCTGAATCAACACAGGTTTCATAGAGTTGTCATATCAGAAGTAAGACATCTCTTGGAATAAAATATGTATTTATTATTCTTTTTTTTTAACATGGGACCTTTCAAAAATATATTGACATCCCAGTTCTAAATGCATTTTAATATTAGCATATAAAATGATATTGTTCCTTTCTGGTCTGTGTGGGCCAGACCATACCTATAATGCATTCATTTCTGGGCACTGCATTTTAAGAAGGATATTGACATTTTAAGAATGAATATGTCCAGAGAAGAGCAACCATGATGGATTGGAAGGAATAACTTCCCAGAAGCACTGGGAATATTTAGCCTGGAGGAAAAGAAAACTGTGGGAGACACAGTAATTGATTTCAAGTTTTGAAGGGCTATGATGTAGAAGATGGGACAGAGTTGTTCAAAGTTGTTCCAGAAGACAGGACAAGGAACAATGGAGGAGGAGGAGGAGGAGGAGGAGGAGGAGGAGGAGGAGGAGGAGGAGGAGGAATAATAATCATTGAGGTTATTGTTGGAATGACCAGCCTCACAGTAATTGGAAATGGTGCGTAGTAGAAGCAGAGTCCAAAACCTGAGGCTCCAGAGCCACATATGATCTTTAAGACCTTCAAAAATGCTGTTCCCAGGCTGATGAAGATATCAACATCTAACTGCAAGCCTCTTCGTTATCAGTGAAAATGCCCACCACTTCAATGATACCAAGAAAATAAGTCTCTACATTGATATAATTTGGGGCATATTGGTTGTAGATGGGAAATGGTTCAGTTGTTGAAATTTTTGGAATCCCTTCCATCTCAATTCATCTTGTTCAAGAAACTCTGTGGGAATCAGGTGTGGAAAAGAATTGCTATCAGTTTCGGCCGATGCCAGAAAGCCTGGGAGGTGGCCTCTACCAATCTTCAAAAGAGATGGTCAATTTTAATTATTTATTTATTGCCAACATTTTCATGCTGCCTCCTTGTGTGACTTTAGGTGGCATACCAGATACAGAATTAAAAGCATCCATAGACAACAATCCAGCATAAAAGTAAAATCTCCTTTGCAGTCCTAATTAAAGTCTTCAAATGCCCTAGGGAAGAGGAAGGACTTCACCCATCTCCTGAAGGACAGTAGGGTCCAGGCCAATGTGACCTCAGGGATCATGCAGTTCCAGAGTGAGGAGGCTGCTACCATGAATATCATTCTACAGGTCCCACCATGCCCTCCATCTCTGATCTCTCTAGTGGTGGGGACCCATATCATTTTCTCTCTGCTAGACTCTGTAGGAGAGGCAGATTCTATCTGGAGAAGGCAGTCCTGGAGGTTACAATTATGAGTGGGACAGAAGAGGAAAAAAGGTTAAATACACAGAGGAGAGTAGCCATGCCAACTATATCTGAATCTATTTGACCTACTTCTATCAAACCAAATTTAACTTTTGTCCTGACCATACCCAGGATCCTTTGGATTGTGGCACACGATTCAGGCCTCACCACATGAGAAGTCACACCACCCTTTCATAAGAGCCTCATTCCCTCCCTTCCTCACCCATTTGAATCTATTCACCTTGAAAGCCTCTGATCAGCTTTACTGACAGGACTATTTCCTGCATCTTCGCCAATTCACCTACATGTTCTGTCAGCTTATTGACCATTATTGATCAGAAAGACCTCATGATGTTCTGTCAGCTTAGTCACAGCTTATTTGTTGACATAGGTATCTTAGAATAAAGTTTCAAGTTGTCCCTGCAACTAGGATCTTTAGAAAGCTGTTGGAAATCCAGCTGCATGATCAATCATGGATTTTGATGGTATGGATGACAAACTCCTAAATCTGATTTGGAGAACATTTCAGCTGACTGAAAGAAGATAAAAAGTTTCCAACTGGAGTTTTGAGAACCAATTGTATTCCCATATATCAAAAATGCTGTCTATTTTTATTTATTTGTTAGTTTTATATCCCATCTTTTCTCCAAGAGTTCAAGGTGGGTTCCAGACTGCTGTCAAGGAGCTTCTGTGGCTGAGGGAGGACTTGAACCTGGTTCTTCTTGTTTCTAATACAATATCTTAACCTTATACCACCCTGGATCATAATGTTTCAAGTCATTTCCCTGTATCAGGGGTATTTCAGCAGGAGCTATGTGGAAGCAATAGGCCTCTTCTTTTTCGCCCCAATCACTTTCATATCTCTAGCACGTTTAGCCTAAACGGATTCTACAAAACAGACTTCTAATTCATCTCTTTAGGAATAGCCTATAGATTCCATTGAATGAAAAACATAGTTGAGATCCATGTTTGGGATATTCTTGAGTTGGGAAAGTCAAGAAAAATTGGAAATTCCATGTGTTAAACCCTCATTTCAGTCTAGAATTTGATTCCATCTATTTCTGTGGAGCTGAATTCCAAAGGATATTGAGCATTATATCCCTAAACCTATTTTTCAAGGATATTTTAATCCAGTTCTTTACTTTCTTTCCTAAAAGTACCCATCCAACTTCTTTTTAATTCTATTTTATCAGCTCTTTATTGCATTCTTTTATCTTCTTTCTTCTTAAAGTTTTTTCACTGAATCCATCGGAATGCTATTTTTATGTGCCCTATTTTAGAAGTATTTTACTTCTTTTCCTGAACTCTGATTGTTCATGTTCTGTTGTTGCTTGTAGTTATATATCAGTTTGTAAAAACACTCAATGCTAGTTCCAAATGCAGGTAATGTTTGACTTACGACCATTTGTTTAGTGACCATTTGAAGTTACGATAGCGCTGAAAAAAGTGTCTTATGACTGGTCCTTGCACTTATGACTGTTGCAGCATCCCCTCAGTCACATGATCAGAATTTGAGTGCTTGGCAATCGGCATGTATTTACAATGGTTGCAGTGTCCTGGGGTCACATGATTGCCATTTGCGACCTTCCCAGCTGGTTTTTTACAAGCAAAATCAATGGGGAACCATGTGATTTGCTTAATGACTGCTACAAAACATGTCATAAAATTGGGTGCAGTCATGTGATGCCTTGCTTAACAGCTACACTGCTTAATGATGAATTTTCTGGTCCCTATTGTGGTTGTAAGTCGAGGACTACCTGTAAGTTATTTGTGCTAAGAAAAATGTCTACGTGTTTCCTACCTATTTTATAAAAACTTATGCTGTGAAATGTATTTAGTAAAATAGCAAAATGTAAATTCAGCAAACCAGAGGAATAATATTTTAGAAAAGATGTATTCCAAAAGATCTGATGAAATCCAAATAATGTAGAAAAACAGAAAATGATCATCATATTTTACTGTATGTGTTTGTGGGTTCCCATTTATTTTGATCTTTAAAACAAGAAAGTTACATCTTAGTTTAAAGTGTGACTTTTGGAATGTTTGATGTTGACTTTTATTATGTGACAGAACAGCCAGTGATGGATGCAAATTGCATTTGCGCAATGATGTCATAATCATTTACACCATGACAACATCGTGCAAATGACAGCAATGATGCAACGTATTATGCAAATTGTGCCATGGTCCCAGCTGGCTCCACCCCCACAGATGCTCATGGATGAATTTCTCCCCTTGTGCACTCTTGCAAAAGCTCCATTGAATTAAATGGGGCTTCCGTATAGGAGCTGTCCTTAGCGGCCATTTTGCACGCGTCTAAAACAACCAATGCTGTATCGGTGTTACATTCCTCAGCTCTGCCTGTGCGCTTCCAAGAAGAGCTCACAAGCCAGGAGGTCTTGGAAGGAACAGCGGCCGTCCTGCGCTGTGCCTTAAGTAAAGCTGCTCCAGTGGCTTGGAGAAAAGAGACACAGACGCTCCACCCAAGTGCTAAGTACAAAATCAGACAGAGAGAAAACGTTGCTGAGCTCACAATCCAGGATGTCATTGAACAGGATGCGGGAGAATATTCCTGTGTCTGTGGAGATCAAACCACGTCTGCTGCTATAACTGTGCAGGGTAAATATTACGTCTGTCTCTCTCCCTCTCTGATTAAAATGTGATATTGGCGATATTCTTTGATATCTCTTTAGAGTTTTAGGCCACTTTTGGATACAGTCCACCAACCTGAGTGGGTTTCATTCCCCCCCAGATCCCACATCTATTGCTTTCTTTTCATTGTGAGCACCCACTCTTTTAATTTTCAGTTGGAATTCTAGAGTTATAAGGGGGCCATTAAGATTATCTAATCCAGCATGCTGGCTGGGGAATTCTGGGAGATGAAGTCCACACTTCTTAAAGTTGCCAAGGTTGAGAAACACTGATCTAGTTCATTTAATTGCACTGTTTTACTGGAAATACAGGATAATTTCTGTCTGCTGTTGGTGAATGGACTAGTTGAGTAATTTGAGAGTGGGACGAGGTATGCCAATTCTATGCTTTCTTTCATTTTTCATCAACAATGTTGCTTTTCCAAATTATCTCAGAGGGTCAGCCCATCTTCTCAGAATTAATTCTACTTGCAGAAAAAGTGGGAAAGTATTTAAGAAGCAGAATATATATCCACAAAATATTCAACAAAACCCTAAGCTATAAATATCAATACAAAATATTCATATACAACAATAACTCTAAGCTATAAAACTCAGCTTTCAGAGGAGCCACCCCAGGATTGGTTCAATGAGCAGCTCTAGCCATATGTATTCAAGAAGTTCAAGGAATAAGTAGCTAGAGAGAGGGAGAATAACCATAAGTCTCTCTTTTCTTACCAGTAACATGGTGTCCTTAAGCTCTGCTGGCTTTTCTCCCTTCTTGGGTTAACCCTTCCTTGGTAGCCAGCTAAGTGATTCTATATAGCTCTTAAGAGGAATCTCACAGAATATTTCATTTGCAATGATTAATGACCTCAAATGTCCTCTTTGTGATCTTCAGCCTTACCTCCACGTTTCAACGTAGAGCTGAAGAACCTGGAAGCTGCAGAAGATGGAGCAGCTACTCTGCGGTGTGAGCTGACCAAAGCTACTGCTCCTGTGGAGTGGTGGAAGGGCAGTGAGGTGCTTAAGCCAAGTGACAAATATGAAATGAAACTGGAAGGGGTTGTTGCTGAACTTGTTGTTCATGGCTTGCAACTGGCAGATACTGGTGATTACAGCTGCACCGTTGGTGATTCGAAGACTTCAGCTTTCTTAAGGGTGAATGGTACATAAAACATTTTGTTTCCCATAGCCAGATCCAACATGCATAAAATCAGGAGGACATCTGTGTTTCTTCAGGTCATCTCCCATGTAGTAAAGGGATCAAAATATCTTTACAGCCCTTGGAGGCTGAGTAATATCCTTACATTTCACAGAATACAAGGTGCATGGCCAATACATCTTGTACAAATAATATTCATTCTTTTGCTGTGGTTCTTCCTAGATAGAGAATTGTGAAGGAATTTGCTTAGAAGTTCCAGATGCCCGTTGCCTGTGATGCAATTTTACAGTGTGGAGCTTTTAAGGAAAGGGAGGGAATGGTCCATGGGATCCATGTAGGTCCCTTTTCTTCAACATCTGGATATTCACATGCTTTCTTCATTCTGAACTTCTCAGCTATCCCTGCCCTCTTCAAGAAAGGTCTGGAGGCTAAAGAGGCATCAGAAGGTGGAACTGTTGTTTTCCAGTGTGAGCTGACAAAAGCAGCTTCTGTGGAGTGGAGAAAGAAGCATAAGACGCTCAGAGCAAATGACAAATACAACATAAGGCAGGAAGGTCCTGTGTCAGAGTGTGCGATCCTCAACCTGGAACTTAGAGATGCTGGAGAATACTCCTGTGTATGTGGGGATCAGAAAACAACTGCGGCTCTGGCTGTTCATGGTAAATCAAAGTATCCCGAGTTCAGCATCTGGCAAGCCTGGGTATTCTAAAGCCTTTGTGTTTTGTCTAATTTGTTGATGTCAACTTGTGGTTTGTCTTTCACAGTCTACCTCCTGTTTACTGGAAATCCCTCCCGCCGCTTCCTCCCTCTGCTCTATTTGCTGTATTGCTCTTTAGTTGTAGAACTGTGGTTTTCAGATTTGGTCCTAGGAAAACCTTGGACTTTCCAAAGATGAATCAGAAGTGAGAAACTTTGCAGTGTCTGAGCATTGTAAAGCTTTCCCTTGATACAATTGGTTGTTAGGGCTGATAGTGAAGACCAGGGGCCTCATAAGTTGTCCTCCATGATCTCTGTGTGTGCTTAAAAACATACACCTGAGATATTCTAGTGATCTTATTTCCAACTAGCAACAGATCTGATCCTTTTTTGAAATGGAATTCCTAAGGGCAAAATCTTGCAAAACCTCTTGTTGCATCATGCCAGCTTTTTTTTTTTTTTAATTTTAATATTTGCCTTCATTTCAGTCTCTTCCTCTTTCTCAGAGCTCCTGTCAGCCAGGTGGATACTCGGGCCACAAATCTTACCTGCTCATTTCAAGGAAAAGATAAGGAATCAGGAGATCATCAGTGATGAATCTTCTGTGCTTTAGGGTGACCTATTTGAAGTGGCACCACTGACCTGGAGAATGGAGCAGCTGATTCTCAAACTGATTCTCAAACTATGCATGAAATATCCTGCTGATCCACAGTCTAGATGCAAAAGATACAGGACAGTAGATCTGTTATTCCCCTTCATGGATCACTGCCTTGTCGTGGCGAAGGGGCTTGCGTGACTCAGTGAAGCCATGAGCTATACCGTGCAGGGCCACCCAAGACGGACAGGTCATGACAGAGAGTTCTGACAAAATGTGGTCCACTGGAGAAGGAAATGGCAACCCACTCCAGGATCCTTGCCAAGAAGACCCCATGGACAATGTTAAAAGGCTAAAAGATATGATGCCGGAAGATGAGCCCCTCAGGTCGGAAGGTGTCCAATATGCTACTGGGGAAGAGCGGAGGGCATTTCCAAGTAGCTCCAGAAAGAGTGAAGCGGCTGGGCCAAAGCCGAAAGGACGTTCAGCTGTGGATGTATCTGGAAGCGAAAAGAAGGTCCGATGCTGCAAAGAACAATATTGTCTAGGTACCTGGAATGTAAGATCTATGAACCAAGGCAAGCTGGATGTGGTCAAACATGAGATGACAAGATTGAACGTCGACATCTTGGGAATCAGCGAACTGAAATGGACGGGAATGGGTGAATTTAATTCAGGTGACCATTATATCTACTACTGTGGCCAAGAAACCCTTAGAAGAAATGGAGTTGCACTCATAGTCAATAAGAGAGTGGGAAAGGCAGTAATGGGGTACAACCTCAAAAACGACAGAATGATCTCAGTGCGTATCCAAGGCAAACCATTCAATATCACAGTCATCCAAGTCTATGCCCCAACCACTGATGCTGAAGAAGCTGAAGTTGACCGCTTCTATGAAGACCTACAACACCTTCTAGAACTAGCACCAAGTAAAGATGTCCTTTTCATCATAGGGGATTGGAATGCTAAAGTAGGAAGTCAAGGAGTAATCGGAATAACAGGCAAATTTGGCCTTGGAGTACAAAATGAAGCAGGGCAAAGGCTAATAGAGTTCTGTCAAGAGAACAAGCTAGTCATAGCAAACACTCTTTTCCAACAACACAAGAGACGACTCTACACATGGACATCACCAGATGGTCAATACCGAAACCAGATTGATTATATACTTTGCAGCCAAAGATGGAGAAGCTCTATACAGACAGCAAAAACAAGACCAGGAGCTGACTGTGGCTCAGATCATGAGCTTCTTACTGCAAAATTTAGGCTTAAATTGAAGAATGTAGGGAAAACCACTAGACCACTCAGGTATGACTTAGATCATATTCCTTGTGAGTACACAGTGAAGGTGATGAATAGATTTAGAGGATTAGATTTGGTAGACAGAGTGCCTGAAGAACTATGGACGGAGGTCCGTAACATTGTACAGGAGGCAGCAACTAAAACCATCCCAAAGAAAAAGAAATGCAAGAAAGCAAAATGGCTGTCTGATGAGGCTTTACAAATAGCTGTGGAAAGAAGGAATGCGAAAAGCAAGGGTGAAAGGGAAAGATATAAGCAACTGAATGCAGATTTCCAGAGAATAGCCAGGAGAGATAAGAAGGCCTTCTTAAATGAACAATGCAAAGAAATTGAGGAAAACAATAGAATGGGGAAGACTAGAGATTTCTTCAAGAAAATTGGAGATATGAAAGGAACGTTTAGTGCAAAGATGGGCATGATAAAGGACAAAAAAGGCAGGGACCTAACAGAAGCAGAAGAGATTAAGAAGAGGTGGCAAGAATACACAGAAGAACTATACAAGAAAGATCTTAATGTCCCTGATGTCCACGCTGGTGTGATCACTGACCTTGAGCCAGACATCCTAGAGAGTGAAGTCAAGTGGGCCTTAGGAAGCATTGCTAACAACAAAGCTAGTGGAGATGACAGGATTCCAGCTGAGTTATTTAAAATACTAAAAGATGATGGTGTTAAAGTGCTGCACTCAATATGCCAGCAAGTTTGGAAAACGCAACAGTGGCCACGGGATTGGAAAAGGTCAGTTTACGTTCCAATTCCAAAGAAGGGCAACGCCAAAGAATGCTCAAACTATCGCACAATTGCACTCATTTCACATGCTAGCAAGGTTATGCTCAAAATCCTACAAGCTAGGCTTCAGCAATATATGAACCGAGAACTACCGGATGTACAAGCTGGGTTTCGAAGAGGCAGAGGAACTAGAGATCAAATCGCCAACATTCGCTGGATCATGGAGAAAGCACGAGAGTTCCAGAAAAATATCTACTTCTGCTTCATTGACTATGCAAAAGCCTTTGATTGTGTGGATCACAACAAACTGTGGCAAATTCTTAAAGAGATGGGAGTACCAGACCACCTTACCTGTCTCCTGAGAAATCTGTATGCGGGCCAAGAAGCAACAGTTAGAACCGGTCATGGAACAACCGATTGGTTCAAAATAGGGAAAGGTGTACGACAAGGCTGTATACTGTCACCCTGCTTATTTAACCTATATGCAGAGTACATCATGAGAAATGCCAGGCTGGAAGAATCACAAGCCGGAATTAAGATTGCAGGGAGAATCATCAACAACCTCAGATATGCGGACGATACCACCCTAATGGCAGAAAGTGAAGAAGAACTAAAGAGCCTCTTGATGAGGGTGAAAGAGGAGAGTGCAAAAGCTGGCTTGAAACTCAACATTAAAAAAACTAAGATCATGGCATCTGGACCCATCAATTCCTGGCAAATAGAAGGGGTAGAAATGGAAGCAGTAACAGACTTCATTTATTTGGGCTCCAAGATCACCGCAGACGGAGACTGCAGCCATGAAATTAAAAGACGCTTGCTCCTTGGGAGGAAAGCTATGGCAAGCCTAGATAGCATATTAAAAAGCAGAGACGTCACCTTGCCGACAAAGATCCGCATAGTCAAAGCTATGGTTTTTCCAGTAGTAATGTATGGCTGTGAGAGCTGGACCATAAAAAGGCCGAGCGCCGAAGAATTGATGCCTTTGAACTGTGGTGCTGGAGAAGACTCTTAAGAGTTCCCTGGACTGCTAGGAGGTCAAACCAGTCAATCTTAAAGGAAATCAACCCTGATTGCTCATTGGAAGGATCGATAATGAAGCTCAAGCTCAGATATTTTGGCCACCTAATGCGAAGAGAGATCTCTTTGGAGAAGACCCTGATGCTGGGAAAGATTGAAGGCAAAAGGAGAAGAGGACGGCAGAGGATGAGATGGTTAGATAGCATCACTGAAGCAATGAGCATGAAACTGACCAAACTCAGGGAGGCAGTGAAGGACAGGAAGGCCTGGCGCAATATGATTCATGGGGTCACGAAGAGTCGGACACGACTTAACGACTAAACAACAACAAAGATCTGTTATTACGGTGCCCACTTATCACTGCTACCCAAAGGAACAATAATAAATAATACTTAGGAAACCTTTGGCTTTTAGTTTGTGAAATAACATTTTGGGAACAGACTTCATTCTTCTCGTTTGTCTTTTCTTAGACTGTGTAAGAGGAGTGTGGAGATGGACTTGAAGTTATACAACAGCCATTATAAAACAATCAGCCCAGAAAGACAGGAGAGGCTGAGGAAGAAACTGACGCTTGCCCCACCTTGACTCTCTTTGGTATAAGTGAGAGGGAGAAAGAAACTCTGTCAAGATTTCAAGATTCTCTTATTGCACCCTACCATATAACAACAGAGTTGTAATATTTCTTGTGGTGTCTGTTTCCTGACCTGGCCTACTATGTAAGGCTAACACCTACCTCATCCCTGTCTCCATTTCCTTTTCTTTTGGAAGGCTTTCTTCGGTCACAAAACCATGGAATCCAAGAGGTTGGGCAATGAATCCACTGTGTGCTCAGCGTTGGAATCCAGATGAAAGTATCAGAAAGATAGCTCATTGGCCTCCAAGGGGTTCCTGCCAACTCCCATAGTAATTGATTCCGCTGACAAATTTACTGTTAACAAGATCTTGACGTCAAACTGGAATCTCCCATCCTCTAACTTCAGTCCACCATTTTGAGTCCAGTCTCAGCTTGGATGAACTAATAGTATTCTGTGTATAGGAAGATCCCATCATGGCCTGCTTGATTACCTTAGACCCAAAGGGTCCACTGTTTCTCTCCCCTATACAGCAATGTCTTCCTTCCTTCCTTCCTTCCTTCCTTCCTTCCTTCCTTCCTTCCTTCCTTCCTTCCTTCCTTCCTTCCTTCCTTCCTTCCTTCCTTCCTTCCTTCCTTCCTTCCTTCCTATAGATATATTCCCTGAACTTCTGCTCTGCTTAATGTATAAACACATTGCCTGAAAATAACAAGAATGTGCCAATACACAGATCAGAAGAAAAGAAATACACTACAAACACAGGCTGCATTAGTTGTGTACCACCACGAAGGCAACCTGAATTTTGGATGACTTCCAGGAGATGTTGCAAAAGCCACCTGTTAGGATTTCCAGCAGTCTTACTGCCCAAAGCATTAAGAACTGCCTTGTTGGATCAAATGGAGACAGCCCTCCATCAGGAAACTGGGATTTTCCGAGGTTCACTGATACATACAGAGACCATGCATCCTTTATTGTAAAGGGTAGTCCTTTATTTCAGAAAGCCGTCCTTTAGTTTTATTTAATTAATTAATTTCTTGGTTCGGCTCTTGAATTTTCCTTTCTAACGCAAAGTTGTGAACATAAACACTTATTATTTTTTTACCCTTATGAACCTCTTTCAGGTTCATTTGCCCCTTTTCCAGGTTTGTCCTTTAATTTTTCCCTAGAAAATAGGGTCACTGTATCTAAGATGCTTGCTGTCGATGGACAACCTGCCAGCCCAGGTGAGAAGCATCTGGGCAACTTCCTCCCCTCTTGGCCCGCCCCCGCCAGCTGCCAATCAAACAGAAGTGTGAGGCGGGAGGCAAGGAGGAGTGGAGACAAGATGGCTGCCTGGGAGCTCTGCAGCCACAGGCCCCATGAGGAAGAGGCTGAATAAACAGAGCCAAAGCCCAGGAGTCAAATAAAGAGTAAAATTAAAAGATAGACTGCCCTGATGAGGAGAGGCAACTAGAAAGGAGGCAGCAGCTGAGAAAACCAGGGGGAGAGAGGCATTTTTTTCCTTCCCTCAGAACCGGCGTGAGGGAAAAGTTTTTCGAGCCGTTTCCCTCAGAGGGAGCAAAGATTCAGAAGAAGAAGAGGAGGAGAGTCAAGAAGCTCAGCCAGGAACCCACGAACAGAAAAGAGAAAGAAAAAGCCAAGACTTTGACAGAACAGAAATAGAAAACAGAAACTTAGTTTTTTTTTAAAAAAAGGATAAAAGACAAATTGAACTCTGTGAAAAAAGGAAAATAGCTCTGAAGAGAGTGACAAATACACAGATTAAAACAACATGAATATAGAAGTCAGCCATAAATCTGTTGGAGGCACTGAAGAGAAAGATATGAAAATATAGTGAAACTGGAATTTAAAGACTATAGTATAGATAAAGAGCGTATAGAAAATAGTCAAAAATAGAAAGTAGTTTTATTATTGAAATTAATTTCTACCTTTTCACTTTCTTTTTTCTTATTCCTTATCTCTTTTCTTTTTCTTAATTTTCTTTTCATTTTCTATACTTGTAAAATTCTAATTAAAAAAAAAAAGGGAAAACTTTTTTTCACTTTCTTTCTTTTTATTCCTTATCTCTTTTTTCTTATTTTTCAACATTTGGATGCTGCAATAAGCTGCAGTACTACAACCCTCATGCAAATATTGATGCATGATAACTACTTGAAGTATCCATTTATTGAGTCTTTTTTCATTAAATACGCAAACAGGGATGATGCCAAAAACAATTCAGTCAAGACTGAATGACCTTGGTGACCCCCATGGAGGAAAAATATATATTATATCTGCTGACTGAGAATATTATTTCATTTCTTTTTTATTTCCTCTTCTTTTTCTGAGTTGGCTTCCCCCTTTACTTTCTTCCCTGATTTTTTCCATCTGATTCTTAGATTCCATCTCCTTTTCACCCTCACTGATAATTCTGCAGAAGATTAATAGATCAACCTCCTTACATCTCAGACCAAGTCTGATGCCCTGATGGGCTAGAAAATTCCCACTGTTTTAAAGCTAGCAACAAGGACATCCTTCAGATGAGTCATTTGTTAAATGGGTGACTGAGACAAATCAGGGAGTATATTGGTAGCTGTGAAGACCAGCAAATGTTGTTCAATAGAGCCTATGGTGAACTCATAGCATATGTAGGATATGATAGGAGCATTTATTATAGTTATGCTGGCTTTGAACCTCAGTGATACGATTCTTCCATGTTATCCCTCTATATGCCTTCATGCTTTTTTTCTCTTCCTAGTCTTTCCAGTGTCAGTCTTCATGTCTTACTGCATTTCTATAGCATGCATTATTGTCCATGTCCATTTGTTGACTATGAGGTGATAATTTCTATCATACTGCTGTGCTAGTTTCCTTTCAAGGCCATCTGCCAGTGCCTGATAAAGCTTGTGGAAGGATTTCCATTAAAAATCAACAGGCATTGGATCAGTATTGTTCCCATGCTAATTCCTCTTCCCTATCTCCAACCTAACTTTGTCCACAGTCCATCTTTGTCCTGGAGAATCTTCACACCCTTCTTTTATGTTCTGCAGCCCTACCTCCCCAGTTCAAACTGGAACTGAAGGATGTGGGAGCCACTGAAAACGGAACAGCAACACTGCATTGCGAACTCACCAAAACTGCTCCAGTGGAATGGATGAAGGAAGAAAATAAATTAAAAGGAGGTGACAAATACCAATTAAGACAGGAAGGAGCTGTTGCAGAGTTGGTGATACATGATTTAGATGTTGAGGATGCTGGATGTTACACCTGTAAATGTGGAGACCAGAAAACATCAGCTGTCTTGACTGTTAACGGTAAAATGTGTAAAATCAGGGCTACTTGATTTAATGATAGATGAATGCTATTAGATAAGAAATTCAGAAGCTTTTGTTAGTGATGGAGCTGAAAAGACAATATTTTAATGGGTTTACTATAGGCTTCATTGACGTGCAGGTCTGTTTCTCCCTTACCTTTTGTGTATTTAATGAAGTGCACAGTGCCTGGCAGATGAACATTTGAACTTCATCAGCATTTTCTTGGACACAACCTTGGGTAATATGAATTCACAGATCAATCTGTGGAATTTCATCTGGAGTCCCTTTCAGCAGTGCTAGGCATTACTTGGATACAATAGAAGTGTGTGATTCATAGACCCACGGGATTACAAAAAACAAAACAAAAACCAAATTCAGGGAAACCTATGTCTGATTTTTGATACTTTAACAGCCTTTACTTTCTATCAAAGCTATAGAGATCTTGACCTTTTGAATATTTTGTTCATTGATCTGAAGGTTCAAAATAATTAAATATGAACTTGAAAAGGCACATTTGAGTTCAAATTTGGTTCTGTTTGAAACTACATTTTGGGTTGAAATCATCCTTGGTAATGGTTTGAAAAATGAATATGGATACTATATCATATAAAGTTTGACCTTGAGACAGGAAGTAGACTTCTATTTACGGTGTAGTTAACAATATAGAAAAAGAGAGATTTAAATTATTTTTGCCCATTTGGTGGGCAATTATAATTCAGTACAATTCTGTTTAGGTGTGTCACTGTGAAAGTGGCATCTCTGAGAACTGGAAATGTATCTGTTCTAACCCTGGTGGTTCCACAATCAATCTCAATAGTAGGACTGTGCAAATATTTAGATCTGAGGTTCAGTTGAATTGCATTTCTGAATTGAGCTGACTTTCTAAGTGGAATTGGAAAGCTGATTTGAGATATCGAATCAGATTTAATGCCTCCAAATTGATTCAGAGTTTTCTGCCATGTACAGCACAGAAATGTGAATCAAATCAAACACCTTCAAACGTCTGAAATGAATCAGAGTCTCTTCTGAATCAAACAAATGAGTCAAATCTTCTTTTGCCTGATTCACACAGACTTTCAAAATAGTTGGTGGCCCATTTAACAAAATTCCAGCAAGGACTATGTTAGACAATCCAGCCCTTTTTCTTGTATCTGGGGTGTAATCATATACAATCCACTGTACTGAACACCAGGACTTTATGACTTCTGGCAGTTAAAAACACTTTTGTAAAAATTCTTATTGCTATTCTTTCAAAGTTTATGGAAAATATAGTATAATTTCCTTCAAAGCTATGGAGTTATCTTGGCAAAAGGGGCAATATTCAGCATGGTCAAGCAAAGTGCACTTTCTGGACGGTTTGAGCTACAACTTTTATAATCTTTTACCATGATTACGTTTGGTCAGGTCTGATGATCATTGCAGAGCAAAACATCTGGAGAAATTTAAATTGGTTGTCTAGTAAAGGGGGAAAAAACTATGACTGTATATGTCACACACACACAATCGCGCACACACACAGTATATATCATCTAAGGTCCACTCCTTTCAGGAATGTCTATTGAATGAATAATGTTTTGTCACTAACATTTTTTACTTCCTGGGACATCAAACATCCATATGTCCTATAGAACTTTTTCCCCAAGCTTCTACTTTTCTGGAATTGGTCAGAAGTGCCACTTAATGGAAGAAGGGTCCAGTGTTTTATTTTCTCCCATTGTTCCTTGCTCCACAGCCCTCAAGCCAGAATTCACACAGCAGCTGAAGAATGAGAAAGCGGAAGAGGGTGGCACAGCCAGATTACGCTGTGAGGTCACAGTCGCTAAAGCCCCAGTGGAATGGCATAAAGGCGGTATAACACTTCATGCTAGTCCCAAGTATGAAATGAGACAGGATGGTGGCATCCGTGACTTACTCATTCACAACTTGGAGCCCAAAGACAGTGGAGAGTATTCTTGTAGCACTGGAGACCAAACCACATCTGCCGTGTTATCCGTGAAAGGTATGGGTTTTTTGAAGTGGTTAGTACCATAATGCCTTCTTTATGTTGTCTTATCTTCTACCAAATAGCACACAATTAAAAAAAGAGAGGGAGACCATTTTATTAATTAATGGATTTGATATGTTCCAATTTAATATAGCAGCAGGTGCTCTGGAAGACACTCACTAGCAGTTTCTTCAGCTGTAATTCCAGAGAATGTATGCCAATTCTTGTAAAACCATTTCAGCTATTTTGGATACTTTTCAGGTACCTATGCTTCTCTGCACATGCTCAGAGACTTTCTTCTCCACTTTTAACTTGATGTTGGACCAAGACTTACTGTATGGAACAGTCCTATGAGGGGGTTCATTTTGGAAATGGTACAGACCAGCAACAGACAGACAGTTTTGTATAGCTGTCTTGCTGAAGGCCAACCCTGCTCCCCCTTTACCGTCAGTTACCTTTTATAATTGGAAAGGTGGTGTGCAATGTCCTTTAGGCTGACTTAATAACCCAGGGGAGAAAACGAAGGGAAGGAAGAGCTCATGTTGGCCAATGCAAGGCTTTCCTTCCACATTCCATATCCTTCTTCTTATAAGCAAGGATTTTGAAAATAGCAGCCCAAGATCAGCCTGAACAACAGATTGGAACATTTGGAGGTGAAAGAAAATGGGGTCACTGCTGTTGGAAGGGGAGCTGTATTCCAATATCTGCTGGGCTATATCTCTTGGTGCGTTTGCTTCAGTGACGTGTCTCTACCATGTTCTGAAGGCTGAGCTGGGACCATATGCTGGATATTTTTGCCAAAGTTCTTAGCCTTCTATTGATTATTCTACCAGCCTAGTAGCTGGGTTAACAAGACAAAATAGTTATGTCCATTTACTATAGAGAATAAATTATACCCTGGCTTAATATTAGGGCATCTCTGGTTGCAAGCTTTACAGAATGTCATCTGTGAGGATCCCTGGGTTGGGCCTTCTCAGGTACTGAAGCCCTTGTCTGGAACAGTGTTCCCCTGATATCAGCCAGACCCTGACTCTGCTAGTCTTTTATGAAGCCCTTAAAATTTGGGGGAGAGGAGGGGTTGTCTTAATCTCTCCCAGGTGGTGATAGTTCTATGATTGGTCCTTGAAGCTTGGGACATGATTTATTATAATGTTCTACTGTTCTATTGCTGTGCTTATGTTGCTATGTTTAGTTTTTAATCTTGTGACTGTTTTGGAAGTCACATAGAATCAGATGTGATCAGAGTAGCATATAAGTCTAATAAAATGAATGAATTATTCATTATAAACAATTCACAATAAATGAATATATATCATAGTAATATGATGGCCTGCTTCATGCAACATAGAAAAACAGGGAGCTCCACCACTCTGCCATTCTCTGTAGCTGCAGAGCATACTATCAAGTCCTTCAAGGCTGGCAAACTCAGGAAACAAGAACCACTTGGATTTTTGGAATAACCTTTTTGGGTAGTAGGGTAAAGTATCAGGATCTTGGAAACCTGCTTAAGCCATTTTCCAGATCAACTTATACCTAGCAAAATTAGGGCAGAGATATTCTGACTCTCTTTTTCATGTTCCCACCCCTATCTCCTGGATGATGGAATCTTTTTTGTAACAGTCCTCCTCTTACAACTATGTTCTAAGAGTCTGGTAGACATTCAAATATACATTCTCAATACTCTGTACCCCTGAAGTGTCTTTTTCCCAGTTCTTCCTCCCCCTCCCCTGCAATACATTGAGAGGAGACCTTCTTTTCTTTCCTTCCCTTCAGGAAAGTGAATCAGATTACCTTCCTGGTGAGAGATGGGGTTCATGTTCTGATGTCATGCAAGCTCCATCCCTTTTGTGCTTCCATGAGGGGAGGGATTTTTGGTATGATGCCACGCCTTCTGGATAACTAGTTTTTAAGGGACCCGTTTCATCCATTAGAAAACCTCCAGCCTTCCCCTTTCTGAGTGTGTCTGTAAGAGATACAGGGAGTCTGCGAAAGGAAAAGGAGTATTTCAAAACATGACAGATTAAGATCAGATGGATGTTTCAGTCTTATCTGTTAAAGTAGGGTTAGCTCTTCAGCTAAGCAATCAGGGAGGAAGAGGTTCAAACAATTCACAGAGACTCCGCCTTAATGAATTCCCTTATAAATGAGGGCTAGAGTTTTACTTCTTCAGTTTCCAAGATTCTGTATTCCATTTTTCCTAGCATGAAACTTGATTTATGAGATTTTTTTGAATCTTGCTTCCTTGGTTGTGCATTGCTGTTGGGGTTTGTCAATGTCTTTTGATATGACAAGTAAAGCCTGAAGCAGCTCTTGAGCCAACCTCCTATGACTTTAAAGATGTCCTTCAATATTGTCCTTATTCCTTCAAGTTGATCTCTGCAGCTGTAATGTCTAGGATATTATATAATGGAACATACAATACTCTAGTCCATGAATTCTGCACCTAAGGCCCAATTTTTCCTCTTCTGGAAACTGCAGAATATGTGCTGGTAAGGGACTAACTGGGACCAAACCACAGCTGATTTCCAGTAGTGATTGTTGTTGTTGTTTAGTCGTTAAGTCGTGTCCGACTCTTCGTGACCCCATGAACCATATTGCGCCAGTAGTGATAGATCATAGTAAAAAAAAAAAGGGGGGGTTAGTGGCCTATGTTCTTGCTGTTACTGATGGATCTTTCGGCCCTTGTAGAATTGGATATCACCATCATCCGGGAGCTGAAAAATGTTGAGGTATTTGAAGAGGAAGATGTAACCTTTGAGTGCAAAGTCTCCCATGACAATGCAAGGGACGTGGAGTGGAAATTGCAGGATTTGCCTCTTCAGAGCAATGAGGTGAACGAGATCTCGGTTGAGAAAGGCAGGGTCCACAAGTTGATGCTACGGAAGGTCACCCAGCAGGATTCTGGCATGATCACCTTCAGGGTGGGACCATATACCTCCACAGCACAGCTCAAAGTGAAGGGTATGAGAACTCTATCTTTATCAAGAGTTGTGATAACAAATGATTAAGCATCTCAGTTCTGTTTATTGGTTATGCACAAGGGGATAACATAAGAATGTTAGGCAGGTAAAGAAAATACAACCTGAGCTGAACTGTGGTCACAATCTATAGCACCTGTATTGCAGGCAGGGCATCTGCAGCAAGCCAAGATTTCATCCAAGTAATAAAATGTGGGTCATGATGTCCTAACTCTGCCTCCTACATACTCCTCTGCAACATCATTATGCAAATGCAAAATAGGTGGAGTTTTCACCATGACAGCCTGATGTAGATTTCATCATTTACCCTATCCCATGGATGCCCATGGTTGCAGTTAACTTAGAACTGTCAGCTCCCTTCCTCAAATTCTCGTAACAATCCAGCCAGTGTTACCAATGGCTTTGCTGCTTCTGGAATTATGAGAGTTAAAGTCCAACATGCTGGGTATTGTAAGGTTGAGGAAAGCTTGTTGACATGGGTCACAGATCTCCCTGATTCCAGATATTGATTTGAGGTGCTTTTCTGGATGCCCAAAGCAGGGTGAACATCTGTGAAGTTCTTAACTTCTGCCTGCTGAGAACAAGGAGAGAAAATAACTTCTGCTGGCTTGAACTGCTGTAGGGTTTGCAGTGAAAAAAATGCCCTTGCCTCATTATACAAAACATAGGTATAAGAAAACAAAATCCTATTAGCTTGGCACTTTGTCCACCAGATCCTCCTGTGCTGAAGAGAAGAGGTACATTGACAACATTCTTGTTTTTTTCTCTCCTCCTTCTTTTACTTTGTTGAGGGACAAAGTAAAAGCCATCAAGGTAATATTTCCATTAAAGGATCTGAAATGTAGCTGTTGGGAGGAAGGATAGCAAGAATTCTTTTTAATGGGGAAATAAAAACAAAACAAAACACACAACGCTGAATTTCACACTAGGCTCAACTGCAATGCAACTCTATCTATCTATCTATCTATCTATCTATCTATCTATCTATCTATCTATCTATCTATCTATCTATCTATCTATCTATCAAATTTGTATGCCGCCCACCTCTCCCAACGGGTGACTCTAGGCAGCATACAAATTTAATAATAAATAAATTTAATTAAAAAATACAAAAAGGTAGAAATAAATCAGTGTGGTTGTCCAACACTGGTGATGTAGAAGCACAAAGGTCCAGATTTTTCAAACTGGTATAGAAGCTTCATGTTTAAATGCCTTTCCTGTCATGGAGGTCCAGAGGACAGGGGGTAGGTGATGAAACCTGCATTTGAATATTGTGGTGCAATCTCCATTCCTTGCATAGTTGCATGTTACATTGTGATGCAAGTATGAAAGGGGGGAGCACATGTTGCGTGCCTCAATGCATGTTTTGTCATTTTGGTGTGGAGGACTCTGCTTCCCGTGTGCAGGTTATGTGTTCCATAACTGAACTATAGTGCCTCTCCATTAAATTGATCATTTACCCTTCATTCAGATTTTTTTGTATTTCTGCATTCTATCAACTATGGAAGTTTCCATTGGATAGATTGAGATTTATCTCAAAAAATTAGGTCTGGAAGCTTCTCAGACAATATTGCTGTCCTGTTAATATGATGAAAAAGGAAGTTTACTAGTAGTTTTGTAAACATCACTCATTCCAATATTTACTATCATATATTGTGAAAGATGTTCCCATCTGCAAATTAAAATCTATATTATTAATAAATAATTACTTTTTATGCAATGAAAGCTCCTGAAGCTCCTGGCTGAATTTAGAGAAAAGCATTCCATTTACGTATTGCTAGAGGAAGCATTTGTTTCTCTAAGATTGATTATATATATATATATGTGTGTGTGTGTGTGTGTGTGTGTGTGTGAGGATGGGTTGTAAAAAGAGTGTAGGCAACTGGAAATTGTGTACCTTCCCCTTTATTTCTAAAGGACCTCAGTGTCCAGATGAGGAAGAGATTGTTTAAAAAGTCCTGCGATATCCATCTAACTAGGGTTTCCAATCCAGGTTTAAAAAAGGGACGTTTGTTCAGACTCACAGGATTCCTTGGACATTGTAGCTTTTGTGTGTGTGTGTGTATATATGACCCTGCATTCTTAATTTAATTTTTGAAATTCACATATATATAAAATCTAAGCTGGCCTCCAAAAAATTATTTATTATTTCAATTCAAATCCTGTTTATGTGAGAAGATTGCAAATGGGCTCTATTTTTTTTTTTTTTTGCCAGTTCTTGCAGATTTTCTTTTTCTTTACATTTCCAGCACCACTTCCTGTCTTTAAACAAGAGCTAACTAACATAGAATTGCAAGAAGGTAACACGGCTTTCCTAAAATGTGAACTCTCTCAGCCCAACGTCTCAGTGATATGGAAAAAAGGCTCTGAAATCATTGCTCCAAGCTCCAAGTATGAAATCAGCCAGGAGGGAACAATCCACATTTTAAAGATTTATCATGTAAATCCAATGGATTCTGGAAAATATATCTGTGACATTGGTCACCAGAAAAGCACGGCAACTCTATCAGTGGAAGGTAAAAGGTTTATTGAACAAGGAGGGTCTGAACTTCTCTTTAGTTTTGATCCTTTCAAGTGTTTGCCTTAATGATCTTTCATTCTAAATTACAAAGCCACTCCTATTTTCTATTAATTATTCTTTTGACTTTTAGCTTTTCTCAGTCCATGGGTGTCTGCGGGATATTGCTGCTGTCTTCAGAACAGTGAAAGCAGCACTATGCGGTTGAGCCATGAACTTTGCTTCATCATACATGTGTGCAATGTCATGCATGTGTACAGAAGGGGTGGGCCTTGTGCTGCAATGATATGATGCTCCTTTTATCATTCTACCCCCTCCCTTTGTACCTTCCAATGGACACCACTCCCTCAACTCTTATGCAAACAAAAACTGTTTCATGATTTCCCTAAGATCTTCAGCTGTGTGAGCTTTCATCTCTCACCCACTCAGGATGTACCTCCTGGCCCCATTAGCAAGTGGCAGTCGTGGCCAGGAGGACCTTTGCCCACCTTCGTGTGGTACACCAGTTACACCCGTTCTTGGATCAGGAGGGTCTCCGGTCAGTCACTCACACCCTGGTCATCTCTTGGCTAGACTATTGCAATGCGTTCTACATGGGGCTACCCTTGAAGAGTATCTGGAAGCTACCGCTGGTTTAAAATGCAGCTGCATGGCTGATATGAGGTGCCCCTAGGATGGCACATGTAACACCTTTGTTGCGGGAGCTGCATTGGGTGCCAGTTTGCTTCTGGGTCCAATTCAAAGTGTTGGTTCTCACCTTTAAAGACCTACGTGGCATGGGGCCAGGCTACCTGAGGGACCGTCTCATCCCCTTCACATCAATTCGTCCCACCCGGCCAGGCAGAGAGGGCATGTTACAGGCCCCATCAGTGAGAGAGTGTTGGCTGACAGGGCCCAGGAGGAGAGCCTTCTCTGCTGTTGCCCCCACCCTTTGAAATATTCTCCCCCCAGAGGTGCGGCAAGCCCCTACCCTCCTGGCTTTCCGAAAAGATTTAAAGACCTGGCTCTGCCAATGTGCATGGGGTGATATGGGCTCTAACTGTATTTGGGGGTGGTTAGGGCCCTGATGGTGCTCTGTTGAATTATCTGCCAAGTCTCCATCTTTCTTGGAATTTATTTATTTATTATTGCATTTTAATGAATTTTACTTTTGTTGTAAACCGCCCAGAGTTGTTCAACGAGATGGGTGGTGACAAATTTGATAAATAAACAACAGCAACAACTATGGGACTTTAAATCCAACTCATATAGACCAGAGATGTTTCATGCTGGAGAAGACAGTGTCAGAGTATATGGTAACTGGTACTGCTACCAAGCTGATAGATACAGCTGTGGAAGGAAGTAGCAGAACATGACAGAAGCCACCCCTGTCCAAGCAATTGAGTAGACTTGGAGCCACATCTACTTGATCCTGTTGCAAGGCCTTAATCACTTCACCACACTAGGTTCTATTGAGGCAAAGATGCTGGAGGGAATATGCTGAAAAAAACAGTGACTTTTTTTTTTTTACCACCTGCACCAGGAAAGGCAATCTCTGAGTCTTGCACTGACCTGGTTAAGGATGATGCGTGATCAAGAACTGTCACAAAAGTGACAGGTTAACTAGCTTTTCTGCTTCACAACCAGAGGCATCTGCAGAATTGGAGGATCTTGGAGGAACAAAATGAGCATTATGTGCCTACAGGATCATGACATACAGTGGGGCAAAAAAGTATTTAGTCAGCCACCAATTGTGCAAGTTCTCCCACTTAAAAAGATGAGAGAGGCCTGTAATTTTCATCATAGGTATACCTCAACTATGAGACACAAAATGGGGGAAAAAATCCAGAAAATCACATTGTCTGATTTTTAAAGAATTTATTTGCAAATCATGGTGGAAAATAAGTATTTGGTCAATATCAAAAGTTCATCTCAATACTTTATTATATATCCTTTGTTGGCAATGACAGAGGTCAAACGTTTTCTGTAAGTCTTCACAAGGTTTTCACACACTGTTGCTGGTATTTTGGCCCATTCCTCCATGCAGATCTCCTCTAGAACAGTGATGTTTTGGGGCTGTCGCTGGGCAACACGGACTTTCAACTCCCTCCAAAGGTTTTCCATGGGGTTGAGATCTGGAGACTGGCTAGGCCACTCCAGGACCTTGAAATGCTTCTTACGAAGCCACTCCTTCGTTGCCCGGGCGGTGTGTTTGGGATCATTGTCATGCTGAAAGACCCAGCCACGTTTCATCTTCAATGCCCTTGCTGATGGAAGGAGGTGTTCACTCAAAATCTCACCATACATGGCCCCATTCATTCTTTCCTTTACACGGATCAGTCGTCCTGGTCCCTTTGCAGAAAAGCATGATGTTTCCACCCCCATGCTTCACAGTAGGTATGGTGTTCTTTGGATGCAACTCAGCATTCTCTCTCCTCCAAACACGACGAGTTGAGTTTAGACCAAACCGTTCTACTTTGGTTTCATCTGACCATATGACATTCTCCCAATCCTCTTCTGGATCATCCAAATGCTCTCTAGCAAACTTCAGACAGGCCCGGACATGTACTGGTTTAAGCAGGGGGACATGCCTGGCACTGCAGGATTTGAGTCCCTGGCGGCGTAGTGTGTTACTGATGGTAGCCTTTGTTACTTTGGTCCCAGCTCTCTGCAGGTCATTCACTAGGTCCCCCCATGTGGTTCTGGGATTTTTGCTCACCGTTCTTGTGATCATTTTGACCCCACGGGGTGAGATCTTGCGTGGAGCCCCAGATCGAGGGAGATTATCAGTGGTCTTCTATGTCTTCCATTGTCTAATTATTGCTCCCACAGTTGATGTCTTCACAACAAGCTGCTTGCCTATTGCAGATTCAGTCTTCCCAGCCTAGTGCAGGTCTACAATTTTGTTTCTGGTGTCCTTCGACAGCTCTTTGGTCTTGGCCATAGTGGAGTTTGGAGTGTGAATGTTTGAGGTTGTGGACAGGGGTCTTTTATACTGATAACAAGGTCAAACAGGTGCCATTACTACAGGTAACAAGTGGAGGACAGAGGAGCCTCTTAAAGAAGTAGTTACAGGTCTGTGAGAGCCAGACATCTTGCTTGTTTGTAGGTGACCAAATACTTATTTTCCACCATGATTTGCAAATAAATTCTTTAAAAATCAGACAATGTGATTTTCTGGATTTTTCCCCCCATTTTGTGTCTCATAGTTGAGGTATACCTATGATGAAAATTACAGGCCTCTCTCATCTTTTTAAGTGGGAGAACTTGCACAATTGGTGGCTGACTAAATACTTTTTTGACCCACTGTACATGCAAAAGACCTGGACTTGCATCGTGATGGTGCAATGCTCCTTTTCTCTTTTGTCACCCCTTCTCCCTCCCCGCTATAGAGAGCCAAATCATTTGGGGACTTCAGCATTTTCCTTAGTTGTTGCTCCTAGTTTCTTCATAGTTGGTGATCGATATTCACCTTTCTTGCTTTCCAACATAGTCGTAGTTAGACTTGTGAGTGATTGGCCCTCCTGTTTCTTCTCCTCCATAACAAGTATTACAAAAGCATGAATGCAGTAGCCAGTCCTTACGCTCACCCCTCTCTCTTCTTTTCCCGGTGTGGCCCTCTCAGTCCTTCCAGCCCTTTTTGAAGTCCAGCTGGAGAACCAGGAAGTCAGTGAAGGGGAGACAATCACTCTTGCCACAGTGCTCACTAAACCCAACGTGCCTGTCCAGTGGACAAAAGACTCTACCAAACTGCGGCCAAGTCACAAGTATGAGATGAGGCAAAAGGCATCCTCTGCTGAGTTGGTCATCCATGATGCCCAGCTGGAAGATTCCGGCAATTATACCTGTGACACTGGGGATCAGCAAACCACAGCATCTGTGCTTGTCAAAGGTCAGTGGGGGAGTCAATTTTGCTCAACCTGGCTTTGTGAGAAAAATAATTATCAGTTACGTATCACCCAGTCCGAGAAGGTGTGTTACACCAGGAACTGTGGGATTCTAGACTTCAATCCAGGAGCTCATCCTCGCAGCCCCCTAATCGTGCTATGAGTATGGCTCCATAACCTTTTTTTAACCCCCATATACTCATTGCATTTTATTTACTTACCTAGATTTTTTTAAAAAAATGCCTGGCTCCTTACGACTCTGGGTGATGTACATAACAAAACAAACAAACAAACAAACCCCAGAAGAATTAAAGCTGGACCCATAAAACATGTCCCATCACAGAGCTGGAGCAGGTTCATGTCCTTCTTAGCTGATCCAGTTTTACAGTGGTATTTTCCCTCTTGTCGCAACGTAACATTGGCCTTGGGTGCAAAGTGTCCTGTTTTACTGACTGTTTGGCTGCTGATATGGTCAGGGATGGAAATGGCCTATTTCCTATTGGTTGCTTCAGGCATACTGTACCTCCCACCCTTCAGTCCCTGGGCACTGTCCTCCATTGGCCATTTCTCAAGTGCTTGCCTCTTCTTACAGGGGCTTCATAAAAACATGGGTTTACCACTCTTTTGAAATAACACTATGGAAGTTTTTTAAACATGAGTATAGCACTAAAGAGTACTAAACCTGTTTTTAGAAAACAGGATTGCCTCTCATTCTAGTTCTGTACTGTGCAGAAAATAAATTTCCTTGTATGCTCCCATCCCATCCAAGGGCTAACAAAGTCTGACCCTTTTTATCTTTTCCAAGATCAGCCAAGGCCAGTTAAATGCTGCCCCAGTTGTGGAAGTATACTACCCCAAAAGTTGCCTGAAGGCCCATACAATTTTATTTTCATTTTACTTCATCCTGTATGAATACATTGTTCTTTTCTGTTTGTTGAGATGTGCCAGAAAATGGGGGGAAACCCCTCATTATTTTAGATGAGTCTCAACATTAAAAGCCCCAAATCAGAGGCGCTACCAGAGTCAATCCGGGTCAAAACAACTTCCTAGAAGAAGAGAGACACGCTCTTATTTCCATGGAGCTGCCAAGAAAATTTGGACGGAAGTGTCCAGGGAGTCATCAGAAACAGAATTTGACTTGAAAGAGACTTTATATGACTTCCAAGCCCAGTTTAGGTAGCAGCACTTAGCTGATTTTGACTGATCTTGCAAAAAGCTAAACAGGGATGGTTATTACTTGGATGGGAGACCACAAGGAAATCAAAATTCCATAAGGCTAGGCTGGAAAATAGAACAAAATCCCAAAGAAAGCAACAACAAACCACTTCCATATCATTGCTAGGAAAACTACATGGGTGTGTCCATAAAGTCATCAAGAGCTGAGTTCAACTTTACAAAGACTGCATCTTGATGTACATTAGGAGATGGTCCTACCCGAGTAGCTATTTTGGCCCCAGCACCGCAGAAGGAAATGCTTGCACACATTTTCATGCAGTTCAAGCTGGATTTGCTGGAATCTTTACTTTTAAATGTTTATCAACTGATCAAGCTGAAGTGAACCTCAAGGGTAGGGGGTAGATCTCACCTGCAGTCATACCAGAATGTTTATTCAGTATATATTTATTTTCTCTCCTCTTTGATTTCTCTCATTTCAGCTTTGCCAGTACTTTTCATCAAGCTGCTTGAAAATCAGGAGGCGGAAGAGGGCAACACTGTCACCTTGAGCTGTGAAACCTCTAGAAGGGATGCCACTGTGCAGTGGAAAAAGCAAGGATCACTGCTACATTCTGGAGACAAGTACAAATTGAAGCAAGTGGGTGCTGTGGCAGAACTGACTATTTGCAAGCTAAATTCTGAAGATGCTGGGGACTACACCTGTGAAACCGTGGACCACAAGACCACTGCTTCTCTGCTGGTGAAAGGCGAGACTTGGGGTTGTCTCTTGGGGGAGACTGGCACCTTGGGGGAGACTGGGATGTTTTTTCAAGTTCTCAGCCTATCCTACAGCCCTTGCAATCTCTAGAAGTCTCTCATCTAAGTCTCACCAGATCTGACCCTGTAGAGCCTTCAAGTCCAGACAAAGTTAACCAGTGTCATTGCCTGCTACAATTCCAAAAGTTTACTACTCTTTGCAAAGGGAAGCAGGTACCCAGGAATTGGCTCTTAAGCCAGGCAGGGTTTCTGCATGCTGGCTTTGCAGTTCTCCCTGATAGCTGGAGAAACTGGGGTTTTCTGATGGGTTTGCTTCACTGTGATGGAGTTCTTCAGCTAAATTTGCTTATGTGTTTTGAGCAGGAGCCTGAAAGGTTTTCTTCTCCGTCTTTCTGTTATAGATTCCTCCAAGAAAAGTCATCTGCACTCAGGGGTATCTTTGTGTGTGGGGTGCATGTGTGTGTGCATATGTGAAAAAGCATCAAGGTGGTAGCTGTGACTGCACAATTGAAACCCCATCTTTTTTTTACACGAGTAAAGAAGAACAGTCCTACATTACACAGTCATGGCTGCCACCTTTTGAGCCCCCTGCAGACATCCCTGTCTCCACTGCTAGAAAGACTTCACCCTTTCTGCAGATTTTTATTTAACGGAATAGTTTCTTTGAGCCAAGAATGTGAATTCTTTAAGCCAAATTAATCATCATCGGGCAAACTGATAATTCACAGGTTTCCTTTGCAACAGATGAATATTGGCCAGAATTAATAGCTGCTGTTATAGTGAAAGACTTGGAGAGTAAATGGGTGTTTGGATAAACCAAGTAGTGGGATGTAAATTCACAAATAAATACAAGAAATAAAAAGTTTTCTCTTTCAATTGCAGAAGCACCGGCCACCATAGAAGAAGCATTGAAAGATCTCACCCTTCCTGAAGGAAAGGATGCTGTGTTTCACTGTGTAGTTTCTCGGGAGAAAGCAAAAGATGTGCAGTGGAGTTTGGCAGGTGTGCCTCTCCAATCCAATGAAATGAACGATATTGGAGTTCAAGGGAAATCTCACACTCTCGTTCTCCGAAAAGTCACCCTTGAAGACTCTGGCACCATCAGTTTCCAAGTTGGTCAGAATTCAACTGAGGCTCAATTGTTGGTGCAAGGTAAGTCAGTCAACCCTTTCGGAATGGACCTTGATCTTCCACAGGAACATCCATGGGAGGGCAGGGGTCAAAAAAATCAAGATGGGGTTTGCAACCACAAGATTGAAGATCTGCCCCTTTTTTACATATATCACTGGTCTTCAATCATGCAGTCACAGCTACCATCTTGACTTTTTTAACACCTCTCCCCAGATGCTCTTCCATGTTAAAAAGCAACGTCCTGCGTTTGCATTTTAAAAAGCAACTTCATCTAAATGTGCCTTTTTTGTGAACTGATCCTCTGGAGAGCAAATTTTGTTTCTGAGCATACAAGTTATTTCACTGAGACTTCAAGTGATTTTGGCTCTTCTCCAAGTATTCTGTGTTCTACAAACCTCTAATAATTCATTCAAAAGAATTCATATTTATTAAGAAAACAAAATAATCTGTCCAGATCACTAACCTTATTCTATGTATGTGATTTGGGAGCGCTTTAAAGAATGGGTACATCCATGAAATCAGCAGAAGTCAAGTTTGACTCAAAAGAGAATTATTTTTTAACAGTGCTCTATCTGCTCAACAGAAGTCTCTTTTCCCTCTCTGTAGCTGCACCAATAATTTTCCTAAAAGAGCTGGAGAATGTAGAAGTAGCTGAAGATGGCATGGCAACCTTCCACTGTGAGCTTTCCAAACCTGGTATCCCAGTGGAGTGGAGAAAGGGATCATCCATAATCCAGCCCAGCCAGAAGTTTGAAGTCAAGGTAGAAGGCATTGTCTACATTTTGATCATCCATGATGTAATCCCTGAAGACTCAGGAGAATATAGCTGTAGTGCAGCTGACAAGAAAACCACCGCCAGGCTTAAAGTTAAAGGTGAGTGCTTATTGAAGGTACAGTAACAATTGGAGAACTGTTGGGAGAAATCTTCATCTCATCTCCTGCCACACTTATTCTAGATTCTCTCTCTCTCTTCATTTGTCCATATGACTTTCAGAGACTTTCTAGATTAGCTTTCTCCATTTTTTCTAATGTTTTACAATTTTGTTTAATATTTCAAGGTTTAAGCTAATATCTTGCTTGATGATATCTATCCAGCGTGTTTTTGCTTGGCCTTGATTTCTAGCTCCTCCAACCATTCTTGACTTTTTAAAAATTATATATTTTGTCTTTAAAAGAATATATAATATAATAGAAATATAGGATAATAGTTGCATTATAGGATATAATACTATAATATTCTATAATATTACATAATGCTTATTTATTTCTTTTATTCAATTTGTACATCACTTGACTCTCAACAAATCTATAATGTTATATAAATCCTATAGAATATTGGATAATACAAAAACAAGTACAAATTTAAAAGAAATGAGAGAATAGATAATACCAATGAAGAACCAAATACAGTGGTACCTCGGGTTACGAATGCCTCTGTTAACGAATTTTTCGGGTTATGACCAGCTCCGGCCCCAAAAATTTGCCTCGGGTTGCGACCAATTCGAGATGCGATCAGAGTCATGGAACGGATTAAGTTCGTAACCCGAGGTACCACTGAATAGGTAATGAAATATGGGTGGATAGCCAACAAATCTGAAATATCATATAACTAATATATTCTAATATATTGTTAAAAGCTTATAATACTATAAGGGATTTGATGCCCACTTTCTAATAATAAGATGACCCTACAGGTAGTCCTTGCTTAGCACCTGCCTTGTACAGCAACCATTTGCAGTTACAACAGTGATGAAAAAGTAACTTTGTGTGATGGAATGGAATTATGAAGGCCAGAATCAGGGAGGAAAACATGCTCTTTTGTCTCCTGAGGAGCGAGGGAGAGATAAGAGGATGAGGCTGGCACCTCCCTGAGGAATTCACTATGTTGTGACTAGCGTTACTTGGGAACTAGGGTTTCAGTCTGGGAAGATTCTTGCTAGAGGTTGTAGCTAATAACATTGCTGGACTGATTTTACATGGTCTCCTGGAGTTCCTTGGGTTAAGCCTGACACTTTGCGACCAATCCTCGCATTTATGACCTTCGCAGGTCTGTAAAACAAAGGAAGCTGAAGTAAGATCATAAGCACAGTCACAGTTTCATTTAGTGACCACTTTGCTTAAAGACCAAGTTGCTGGTCCCAATTGTGGGCCTTAAACAAGGAATACCTGTATTAAACTTTATAGGTAGTTGGTTAACACAATTCAGATCATTAAAAAAAAGAGAGAGAGGAACTATAGGTGAAAGAAAATATAAGTGATTAAGACAATACTGTAGATCAGTGTTTCTCAACCTTGGTGGCTTTAAAATGTGTAGACATCAGCCCCCAGAATTCCCCAGCCATATGCCAAGTTGAGCAACACTGCTGTAGGTTATATGTCAAGTTAAAATATAACTCTAAAACTCGAATTTTGGGGCTGGCACATCTCCATGTATAAAATTTTAATTTAAAAATGGTTCCCAATTAAAAAGCCTGCATTGGTATTACTATTTAAATACAAATTTATTTTAGACATCAAAGCATGCTTCTACAACTTAATTAGCCATTCTTCCAAAGAAGGGAAACAAGAATCTTTTCCAATACATCTAGAATCCTTGCAGCTGTTAACATATACAACACAATAAAAAAGTATATTTTGAAGGAATAGAAGTGAAATTTAATAAAAATATCTCAGGATGGAATGCATAATTGATTTTTCTAAGGAAATTTATGATATGACCAAAATAAGGCAGCCTCGAGCATCTTAGCTTCCACTGATGTTCCTGACTTGACATGATTTAAAATCCCCTCATCATTTTTGCTGTCCAAGATATGTGCAGTACCTATCTCCAAACCCATAATTCAAAGGAGTCCAGTTTTCTTCTATCTCCCCTTTTTATTGTCCAAACTTTCACAAGTATAGGTAGTCATAGGAAAAACAATAACTTGGAGTATTCTGCATTTAGTAAGAATAAGATGGTGGGCTATAACTGTCCTTTCATCAACAAGGTCCCTTTTAGCACATGCCTCATCTTTCAGCTCTCCCTGTGCTCTTCAGACGGGATCTGCAAAACAAGGAGGTTGAAGTAGGAAACACGGCGTCTTTGTGCTGCGAGTTGTCCAAGCCCATGGCTCCTGTGGTGTGGAAGAAAGGGAGCGTGAAGCTTCAGTCTAGTGAGAAATATGAGATCAGACAAGAAGGGAACTTTGTGGAGCTTCTCATTTATGACCTGGAAGTTCAGGATGAGGGGGACTATACCTGTGATTCAGGAGACCAGCAGACAACAGCTACAGTGAAGGTCAAAGGTAGGGAAAGCTGGGCGAGTTCCAGTGTCGTCTTTATGCTTTTCCTTGGGATGGGCAAAGTATTTCATTTAATGACTCCCCCACCCCAAGCGCAGCTCCATTTGCAGTTATAGTTCAAGGCCTGCAAAGGGCGCTGGGTGCATCCCAACACTGTTTCATTTCTGCCTGGTAGTGTTGCCTGTACTCTTTGAAGAAGAGTTGCAAAACGTGGAGTCAGAAACTGGGGGGAAGGCTGTCTTGCGTGGCAAGATCTCGAGTCCTGATGCTCCTATTGAGTGGCGGAAAGGGTCCCACGTTCTGCAGCCCAGCACCAAGTATGAGATGAAGCAGAGAGGCACCACGGTTGAGCTGATCATCCATGATGTGGAACCTGAGGATTGCGGTTCCTACACTTGCAGTACTGGGGATGAGCTGTCCACAGGATCCGTTTATGTACAAGGTGCGTTCCTTACTCTTCTTTCATCTGTATTTTGTAAACCCTGCAGCCAAATGATTTGACATTGTCAACCTCACGGGGTGGAATCATCAATCTCTGGATGGCTTGGTCCTCATGCATCTTAAATAGAGCTGCCATTTCTGGACTGCAATGCTCAGCCAGCCGTAAGATTACATCAGAGCATTAAAGTTTTCTGTATGTTTTTGGTGCCATCTAGCAGTTCCCCTTTAGATAACCTGAGTTGCAGCCCAGATGTGGTACTTTTACTTTAAGGCAACCTCACCATCTCTAAAGCAGCAGCTTTCAAATACATAACAGCATTGGTGGAATGCAGAAGATGTCGACCATACAAATTTACAGTCTGGAAACCAGTTTTCTGTGGTGCACAAGAGATTAAGGACAACCCAGCTGGGTGGGCATGCTGCTCATTGGAATGGTATAGCATCTGGTTGAAGCTCCTGGACAAGAGCAAGGGAGCAATAGAATTGGAAGGGGGCATTTCATGGAGTCAGAGGATTGGAAGGGGTCTTGGACATCTTCCAGTCTAGCCCCTTGCCCACTGTGGGAATTCTCAGATCATCCGAGAGAAATGTCTATCCAACGTTTGCTTGAAAAGTGATGGAGTCTCGCAACTCTAGGAGACAGGCTGTTCCACTGCTACATAGCCCTCACGACCAGGGAATTCCTCCTTATTTTCAAGTTTGGATCTCTGTCTCTGTAAAGCTTCCACCCACTGGTTCTTGGGAGCTCTGGAGAATAAATCCAGTGTCTCTTCCCTGGGACAGCCCTTCAATTAATGAGAAACTGCTATGTCTCCTCTTCATCTTTTCTTCTTTAGGTGAAACATAAACAGTTCCTTTCAGCGTACTTGATAGGATTTAACCTCTAAGCCCCTCACCATCTTTCTCACACTTTTCTTCAATCTGCACATTTAGGCCATTAAGTCCAATTCCCTGCTCCATACAAGAAGATAAAGTACGGTCAAAAGACAGTTGCCTAGTTTCATATGCCTAATCCTTAAACAACTCATCTGGAGAACACCATGCTGGCTGAAATGCTTTGGGCAAGCTCTTGATTCTCCATAGGGGGAGGGTGTAAAAAGTCATAGCTGTGGAATTGAAGCCCTGCCCCTTTTTAATGCCCTTTAATTAGGGACGTGGCTTTGATCTCATGGTCGTGACTGGCATTTGACATTTTTGACCCCTTGCTTGCAGATGCCCTGTTCACACCTGTATCACCTTTATTTTTCATTAACTGATTTTTCAACCTTTAGCGATTTAACAGTTGAGTGCACAAATTGGCTTAATATTGAGTAACATCAATATTGTTAGTCAACCTCCTTTCTAGAAACGGAGAAACTATGATTGAGAGCATTAAAACCAGGAGGCGCTCCAGAATCTAACCATTTAAGGAGAAAATGATTCACCCGATTCTTTTGCATATTAGGCTTTAATCCTTTCTTCTTTAAGGGCAAGTTATTTTGATACATGAAAATCAAACCCGCACATCTGTTTTATGTATTTTCTTGTTATTATTAAACTGTATATAGCTAGGCTTGGAGGCAAATCAGTCTAATATAGTCACTGGGGAGTTATGTGTGTATGAAAAATAAATGATCATAAACGACCATCCTGTTGTACAGATGATGGCCTTGAATTGGCCGTAATAAAATGTAAGATTCTTAGTGCAGTTTGTCTTCTGCAGTTCTGATGTGAGATTGCTTTTTAAAAAGATTAATGTGTGATCTTGGATGATTTTGAAAAGTTAAGCAGGATCAGAGCTGGTTAACACTTGGGTGGGGAACAACCAAGAAAAGCAGAATGGAAGCCAATTCCATACTGTTGCTGAGAATATTGCATCCATGGATGCGTCCATGAAGTCCACAGGAGTTGAATTTGACTTGTTCAATGGGTGACCAAATGGAATCTCCCATTATCTTGTTGCAACCAACTTTTGCCAAAAGCTTTTAAGGAAGTGATGAGTTGCTGTAGAAAATAAGGAAGATGACCTTGACAGAAATAGGCCAGATCTGTTTTCAAAGTGGTAAGGGAAAAACATGGCTTAAGTCTAAAACAAGAAGGCATGCACAAAAGACTCAGGCTGACACCTCCCTAATTAACATGAGTATAAGGTGTGGGGGGTGAGGAGCAGTAAAGCACAGTCAGACTTGCAAGACTCAGTTATTATAATCAATATTAATAAAAGTAATTTTAGCTTTCTTGTGGAATTGATTTCTTGGTTCGTTGCAGCCATGGTGTATCATGCCAACTTCATGCCAGCTTTGTGAAAAATCAGTTCCTAATAATTTCTCTGTGGAAAAAAAAAATGAGTTGGGATATGACTATTCTTGTGGTTTTCATTGTAAGTTTGAAGAGTGTAACCTTGTTTTGTACATCTCTCCTGATGAAATGGTTCATGTTGTCAGATTAGCGGAAACATAAAAAGGTCCATTTTTACACCTCCGTTGGCATGCATTCTCTTGCTCTGTCACACAGAAGAGGAAATGCAGATAATTTCTGGTTTAAAGAACACGGATGTTTTTGCTGGTGAATCAGCTTCTTTTACCTGCAAGCTTTCCCGGTCCGGAATGCAAAATGTACAATGGTGGTTGGACGGCTCCCCTCTTCACAACAGCCCTACAAATGAAATCTCTGTGCAGAATGGGAGAATTCACACTCTGACTTTAAAAGACTTGGGTCCCAATGATTCAGGAACTGTGACCTTCCGGGCAGGCCCTCTCATATCTTCGGCTAAATTATTAATAAAAGGTATTTCAGGCTTTGAATGTCAGGCCACAAACCATGCTGCACTTGCTTCTTGCTTCAGGTGACCCTTAACCAATTTCTGCAAAATAGCTACTGGAAGGCATGCATTAACCACTAGGCACCACATTAAGCACAGTCCTGCACCTTACTCATTGTTCTTGGAGAAGAAGATTTAGTAGCATCTGCTCCTCCCAGTGCTAGATCAGCTGTACTTCATAAATATCTGGCTTTGGGGTGCTCCTAGAATCTTTTGTAGGGCAGCTGAAAAGATTCCAAGAAAATGGTTTTAAGTTCAATGTTGTTTGGTGGTTCTCATGAGCAAAATGAGTCAGAAGTGTAGCAGCAGACCAAGGTGATGCAACTGGAAGATTTTCAGCGATGCTTAAATACACAGCCAAGTACAGTTACTAATGCAGGTGTAGCATTGTCTATTAGGAAAAAGGTCTTAAACAGGGTTACACCCAAACTTGTCCAGCTTTGCCAATAGTTTTCCATTCTTTACCCCAATTCTCCAGTTTCTGGGGAAATTAATCATCCCATTGCCTGAATTTCACATGCAAATGTCCATCTAGAAGAAGACACTGTCCAACATTTTCAAGGGGATGCAAATATCCCTAGTTTTTGTCACCCCCTTCTGTTCTGTACATAAATGGGCCCAACATTTTATTTTCTCCTATGGAAATTAATCTGATAGAGCTGGGCAGGAATAAGTTATTAGGTCTACATAATCCGTTTCCACATCACAAGATTCTAAATGCTTAAGTGATGATGTGGTTCATGCTTTGTGATGCACTAATTTGTCTTTGGAACCTTTATCAAAATGTCCCCCAAACTGTGCTTCAGTGTAGATAATATAAAACTAGGTTCTTGTGAGCTTCAAGTAAAATCCTTGCTGATTTAAAGTTTAGAGCTGGATATGAATGCAGAGATATCAAATATTTAAAAATTGGCATCCTCCAATGGTTGGAGCTCAGCTCCCTGGGCGTATTGACTGGGGAATTCTATGAGTTGCCCTACGCATCTGAAGGATGCTCCAACTGGAGAAGACTGACCTAGATTTGCCTCAGGGATGGGTATTTCTCTATTTCTGCAGTTGGTATTTTCTCTCTGATACCATCTCACCAGACACTAAAATTTTTCTTTTATTCATCTCAGATTGCTTCCCAAATCTTCTCTTCCAGAACATAACCCAGAATTATGCCCTTAGTTTATAAACATATTGCTAGAAGGATCATCCGACAACAAAGAGAGAGAGACTGAGTGAGCATCCCCCCTGCCCCCCAGCTCCACTAAACATGTGAGTGCTGGTGTTCTTGTTGTGGGGCCATTGTTCCTTTTCTCCTAAACTTGACTGCAAAACACACTGGGGCTTGGATGAGGTTATGTTAACATGTTTGATATAATGAAAGTCAATAGGTTAGTTGTGTACAGATTGCTGAATGCTGGGAAGGCACTAAGAGAGACAATGTTCTAATCTAGGCTTCTCCATCTCTGGCATCCTCCAGATGTGTGGCCTTCAGCTCCCAGAATTCTCTGCAATGTCCATCTTGGCTGAGGAATTCTTGGAGTTGCAGTCCACACACCTAGACAGCTTCAAAGTTAGGAAAAGCTGCTTCTAGCCTATTGGTGACCGATGACCTGCTGCCTCATTAGCTAACCCATGCGCTTATGTCATTTTCATTGCTGACCCAAGCAAGAACTAAAACTCCTTAGCAAACTAAATAGTGCTTCTGGTCACTGCTTTCACGCATCTCACTGAGAGCGCTTACTTTAAAAGAAAGTGTCCATAAATATTCCCCTAAGGCTGCACTAATACCATATTCCTCCTGACGTATCGGTTGACAGATCCAACAATCGAGGTGGTCAGTCCCATGCAGGACATAACTCTTGAGGAAGACGACACAGCAGAATTCATCTGCCAGTATTCTCGGCCAGTACAGGCCATCTGGAAGAAGAATGACCAGCCGTTTGGGGCAGATGGCCAGAGAGTTGTGATTGAGCAGGACTGGAACGTGGCCAAACTGAAAATTAAGCCCGCTCTTCCTGGGGACACTGGGATTTATTCTTGTGAAGCTGGAGGCACCAAAGTAGTGGCCATGCTTGATGTTCAAGGTGAGGTCTACCATGGTGGAAAGAAGATGATCGTGTGAGCACCACTGCAGCTAACAAAGGGGCCAAGCTGGCTTCCTTTTCGGTGACCAACAGCCCCATTTCTGGAGCCAGACCTGAGGAGCTACCAGCTTTTTGCAGATCAAAAAGCACTGGGAGATCTGGTCTTTACAAAGGGGTTGGCTAACACTTTTAGCCAGCTTTGGGGAACAGGAAGACCAACCTTGTGAGAACATATGCCTTCATGCTAGGTTTTTAGGTTCTTACTTGTCACAGAGAAACTATGATGGTCTCTGAGAATTTTGAGGTGATGCAGGTTTTAACTTGTCTGTGTTTTCTAAATATGCTTTGTTGGATTTCCCCAGTCTGCCCTTTATTTTGGGAGTATACCGCTGCATAAAATAAATTCAGACAGAAACAGAGAGCTGGGAAAGTCCTTGGTTGAATCTGTATCTCAGCCATAAGGCCACAAGAGTTTCCTTAGCACATGTCACTGTCAGCAATTCAGCCTTCCTGTGTGCAGTACGGGAACATGAATCCTGGCCTACCTTACAGGGCTGTTGTAAGGATAACAAAGCAATGCATTTTGAGCAGCCTAAAACATTTTATAATTGCTACACATTATCGCAAGCTTTGATTATGGCAGTCTGATATTACTCAGAGCTCAAGCTTTTGAAAGTGTTTTTGATGAAATATTATTTATTACTTGACTTGTCTACTATTCTGAGGTTGTTTAAATTTTTTAATGCTGGTTTTATTTTTACAATTGCTTGTAGTATTTTTTTTTTTTAATGCTTGGCTGTTCAGTTGCTTTGAACTCTATGAAAACACAATTGCCCGTTTTTAAATAAAGTCAATTTAAGAAAGACTTTGTGATGACAAGCAGAGGGACCAAATCATGTCTTTTATTATGGACATTAAAAAAGCATATATAATTATACAGGATGTCTCAGGTCATGCTTACAACTTCTTTACCGCCCAAGATCAACTTCTTAAGCTTGAATTTCACTGGCATCATTCACAGAAATGTTTCTATGGCATATGAACAGGATAATAAAAAAGGGGAGTCACCATGGATACTGAAGCAGCGTGTGCAGTATGTTGTCACTTCCTTGTTCCCCCCTGAGGACACCCATAGGGTTCACCTTTACTGTGACTTATTGTCACATACAACTTTGGGGTTTTTTGCCTGATTTGAACACTTATATCTTGCGCTTGATTGAAATCTGGCTTGAGCCAAACAGCAATGTTGCCATTCTTGGCTTCTTCCTTACAATGTTATGATTCTAATCAGCAACATTCCCATGGGGAGGGAGGGTTAAACAATTCAACAAGGAGGCCACAACCATGGAATTAAATCTCTACCCTTTTTAAATGTGTGTCACATTTGACCCTCTCCGCAGAAGCTCCTGAGTCAGATCCTATTCTTATGTAATTAGCAATCTAATGAAAAGTCTCACTCGTTTCCAGAGCTCTTAATCTACATCAAAATGTGGGTTGAAGTTCAGTTAAAGATGGGGATCACTTCTTTTTTGAAGAGAAATCTAAAGCATTGCAAACAACCAATGATTGCAACCTCTCTAAAGCCTTATTATCTCATGCTAACTTAAATATTGTATGATGGGAAAGTCAGCAATTAATGTCTTTTTATTATTTATTTCATTATTATTTTTCTAATAGCCAAGAACACAGTCATTCAGGGCCTGGAGAATGTTGATGCCATGGAAGGAGGAGAAGCTCTATTTGAGTGCTATCTTTCCAAACCAGAATGCTACAATTATAACTGGCTGATCGATGATGTGCCGGCAAAAACTTCTGAAAATGTTGAGATGGTTTATTTTGAAAACGGACTCCGTCATCTTCTTCTTCTGAAGAACCTCAAAGTTCAGGACAGCTGCAGGGTGACTTTCCAGGCTAGTGATGTGGTGACATCAGCTTTCTTGACTGTAAAAGGTGACAACCAATATTTTGTTCCATAAGACAATTAGATATTGTTCCTATCCAATCCCTTGCCCTTTTTCTGAAAGGCCCCAGATCTTGACGTTTCACAAGGATAACATCATTTCTGGCTTACATATGGCACTATTCTTTAAAACTATGGTTTATTTATTTGTTAGTGTTGATATCCTGCCTTTTCTCCAAGGATCAAGGTACTGTACATAAGAATCTCCATGTATGAAATTAACTGCAGTTGGCTTTGATCACACATTGTGCTTAGCCATATATATCAGATTACAAACCACAATGCTAAATAAACTACATGGTTGTTTAGCATTTTGTATTTGTAATTGGGGGCAGTGCTTGGAAAAAGGCTTTGCAATTCAGAATTAACTGCAGTGTAAAACAGTGCCTTCTTGGGCTGCAAAGTTGATGTCAAAAGCCTTTTTAAGTCATAGAACAGTTTTTACAGTATATTGATGTGACTTCTCTCTGAAACTGAAGTAGGACTTGTGTGGGAAGATCTCAGCCTACAGACTTCTCCTGTCAGACCTATCTTTAAGTGATAGTCTACATGCACTACAGCAGCTTCTACAAAATGAAGAATAATTACATAATCTTATTTCTGGAACATACTTTCAATGGGCTCTTCTACTGTATCAGAGTATTTGTATATGTATATGTATACACACAACACACACATATAAATTTGGCTGTTTTTTGTAGTGTCATTTATTCTTAGGCCAGAGTTGAATTTTCTGGGCCCAGAAGTTGAGTTCTTGTTGTGTATCATTCCACACCTCTGTCGAAACAGGATAGTGGAATCTTTGTATCTTTGTAAATAGCTTGTTTTGAAAACTAATTCCTGAGCAGTTTAGAGCCTCTAGTCATGAGTATAATTTGGTGTTTTTCCTTTCATCCACTTTCTATTTTTTATTTTTTTCTATAATCTTTTTTTTAAAAAAAATAGACAAGTAAAAGAAAAAAAGAAAAGAAAAAATACAAAGATATAATATCAGTAGGTGGACGAAAAGATTGCAAAAGTTGTACAGTTGGTGCTTACTGTAGTACATTGTTGATGATTAACCATAAAAAGCAGAATATACTGAATTATTTTTAACCAAAAGAAAAAGGATTTTAAAGGTCTTTTTGAATCTCTGAGGTGAATGCCAATATCCCCACTATTTTATTACTTAAGGATAAATCACCTAACAGAAAAGAAAAAGAAAAAAGAGAAAAATCTACTGACTATTACATTACATTACATAATATTTACTTAGTACATTACTAAGTAAATATTTAGTTTCTAACTTGCCCTTTGTAGACAATATTTTTAAACATTTAAAATTTTCATGTATTTCCACTTTTTTATCAGCCTACTGTACCATTCCTCAAAGTTTCTCAACGTGTCAATGTCTTTTCTTCCTTGCTTTGAAAGGATTGATGATTTTATCTTTCAGGATGGCGGTTGGAATTTTTGCAGCCACTGACAGATGTCACAGTCCCCGTTGGGGAGCAAGCTGTCTTCAGCTGTGTGTTAAGTGAAGCTGTACCTATCCATGAGATTGCTTGGTATATTAATGACATAGATATCCAACCAGATGAAAATTGGGGAATTGAAGTAGAAGGAAATACATACAAACTCATACTGAAGAAAGCTGAGCTCTGCCACTGTGGAGAGATAACATTTGCTGCCAGAGATGCTATTGTATCTGCCAAACTAACAGTCCTAGGTAAGTTGGAACAGGCTAAAATTTTGAGGATACTAGTTTTGATTCAAAGGTGTCCAAATGGAGGACAACAATCACAACAAGATGTCATTGCACAAATGATGCAACTTATATACTTGCATTGTTTTGCATCAGGATGAGACTGATGCAAAACAATCACTTCTGGAGGAAGAAATGGTGGACTGAAAACGGCTCTGTGAAAAGCGGAGCCGACGACCACAGCAAAGAACAAAGAGCAGGTGAGTAGACCAGCTCTTCAGAATCTCTCTGGACAAGGAAGACAGGAGATCACCCACATGCACTCGGAACAGTTGCTCCTTGTGAGGAGACTGCAAGACAGCAGTCCCTAGTAGGTTTTGAGCACTGGGAGATGATAAGAATAGCTATCTTGCTCGCAACCATGGTCAGCGCCTTTTAAAGGACACTAAGTTCGCAAACTTCCTTTTCTAATCATGTTCAGAAATTGCTTGTTAACTACTTTTAAGCTATTAGAAACCTTTGGATTGACAAGTCTGAAAACGCTGGGTGAATTTTCCTTCAATCCTTAATGAAAGAAAATTTTAATCATAAGCTTAAGAATTTTAAAAAATTGAAATAAACAGTAAAAAGCTAAATAAGACTTTGATCTTAGAAAGTTATAAATGGATTAAGGGTCCATATAAATTTAGAATAAGATTTTGGAATTAATTATAAAGAATCCTTCCTGTGGGAAATAGATTTGTTTGGACTTTTGCAAGACAAAATAAAGATAAGCAATTTTAAAAATGGGACACTAGAGGGAACGAAAGTTTTTAGTTAAAGGAAAAAAATACCCAAGCCTGATTAACAACTAATTAACTGGGACATATAAAATGACACAAAATATTTTAACATTGAAAATATTAAACAACACTTTTGAAAAATGGAATCAGAAGTTAGTATCAACAATGTCAATGGTGGTGTTTGCTTCTATGAATAAACTGTGTCCAAAAGATGTTTTGGAAGAAATGGCAGATGAAGAACTTTTATTTGACAAGACAGAGATGGCATCGAAAGTGGATCTACAAAAGATCCACTACAAATGATCTACAAACTGGACACACAAAAGAAACCAGTTGATGTTTTAAAAATCAAAAGGGACATAGAAATAATAAACCAAGAGAGTGGCCTGGATAATTCTTTTATTTACAAAAATAATTTACAAAAGGTGTAAAAAAGTCAATATGTCCTTGATTGCGCAACTGACACAAATAATCTTGAGGTTTTTTTACGTTCCTGCGCCTTCTTTGTGATTTTAATAGTATATTATGTTTTAAAATGCATACACTCTCTCTCTGCCAGGCATGTGTTCTCACATTCTTTACAAAACTTTCCATCTCAGTTTTGGATTTTCATTGGATGTCAGAATTTAATATAATATCATCCCAGGAATGCTCATATCTCAAAGGCATGGTGAAAGCATTATATTTTAATTCTGCTTTTGAGCTGGTCTATGACTGTAATAAAGTATCTTGTCTTGTCATTATATTTTAATTTCATTTAATTTTAATTCATTTAATTTAGTGATCTGTTTACTAACTATAAAAGGCCATTTTTTTTCATGGTACATTAAAAAATGATGAAATTTTAAAGTTTGAACTTGCCAAATTAAATTTTAAAACAACTTGGATTAATTAAAAAACAGTCATGACAAGTTCGTGACATACTGTAATGTATCTTTGTAGGGTGAAATAAGAATGTTTCCTTCTGTAGTAAAAGACTATTCTCAATGACATTCTTTTTCTTACTCTTAATTTCATCTTTATTGTCTTCAGGTGTTTCTCTTTTGTTGCTTCATATCCTTCATTCTTGCTTTGTTCATTGAGGCCTCAAAATTGATCCAAATAAAGGAAATTAATTGATTTTCATGGTTGAATTCTAGAACCTGTTGCAGTCACTCGACCTTTGGTTGACAAGTCTGTTACAGAAGGAGAGAAGGCCAACTTACAGTGTGAATTGTCCATTGAGGCCCAAGAGGTGGTTTGGGTCAAAGAGAAAGAACCAATCCAACTTGGAGGAAGATATGAAATCATCTCTGAAGGCAAAAAACAGACACTCATCATACATGATTTTAAACCTGAAGATCAAGGAACATACACCTGCATAGCCTCTCCTGAAATCAAAACATCTGCAAATCTTTCTTTTGACAGTAAGTTAGAATTGCTATTCCAAATAATTTCTCCATGACTAAATCTGGCCTTAGATGTTTGAAAAATATTGGATTGGGTAAATTACAGTACAGCCATTTCCCTTGTAGTTGTTTTTTCCAAGCAGTGGCAGCTGCAGGGAGTCAAAACAGACAAATGGCAGATGGGGCATCATGATCCAAGTCCCACCCCTTTTGTACATGTGTCAATATCATGCATACAAGCTTTGATGACAACACTACCTCTGCTATCTTGGCTGTTTTGGCCCACTACATGGATATTGCTGCTTCCTAGAATGTCCATATAGCTGATCCACTGTATCTGGGATCACACAAGGAACAAAAGGACATCATCATGACCTGTACCTCTTTGGTAGTTGCTATGTATTTTATCAAACAAAAAGGACAGTTTACAGCAAAACCAACAGCAAGGAACGAAGTAGACATTTTCTCAAGTGTGTAACTTGCTGTGAAGAGAAGTTCTAGACCAAGAGAAATGGCTTTTTTTCACTATAATATTATAGTTCACATGAGTGTCAGCCAAGGCATCACTGGGGTGTGTGAGTAAAAAAAAAAGATGGAGGCCCTGTCACGTGATAGAAACCCCACCTCTTTTCAATGTGCATTGCACATACTACACACCAAAAAAGGAGCAGGATTTTAGTCACATGGCTATGGCTGTTGTCTTGACTTGTTTGGCTAGAGAAGAATTTCAGTTCATTAAACTCTCAACTTTGGGAAGAGATCTTCAAGTTGATGAAACCGTATCTAAAATACACATACATTGTATCTGGGAAAGGTTATAGAAATGTTCTGGGCCCCAATTCTGCTTCTCTGATCTCCTCGGGATGTCTCCTCCTTATCCGCCCACTGTTCTTCAAAGGTCAAGAATGATCTCCTATCAGCACAACACATCAAATTGTATAATCATTCAAATATTAGCTCAATATGAATAAACTCATCCAGTCCCACCATCTTACAAAAATACAAATGTCTGGATTTTCTCTAGTGTATGATTTTGCTTATTTGCTTACTTATTTATTTGTACATAAAGTTGACAATTCAGTGGAGAAAAGTTTGTAAGTTTGTTAGTCCTGTGAGCATGCATTACCATAAATATAGCTTTTTAATACATGTTTAACTTAGTACTACAGTAAAATCTCAATTTAATGAACCGTGGTGGTGGTGGGGAGATGTCCATTGAAGTAAAATGTCCATTAAATGCAAATCTAAATTACAAAATTATGTGCTTTATGCAATTCAATAATAAATTAAAAAGTATGTAACAATTAATTTAAATTGTCCATACTGATTTGCCCAACAATGGACCTTTCTGTTACTTGGGGGTGAGGTACAAACTCAGATTTTGACTGTTTGATTCTAAGATCTGCAGAATGGGGGAGAAGGTCTGTAAAATTGAGGTTCCTATATGTTTTCCTCCCTCTTTCATACCTAGCAGTCTCTGTGCTCTGACTTCATCATAATAATCTCATCATTTAATTTCTCAGTTTCCACAGTGTCAATGCTAAAAGAGGCTGCCGAGGAAGCACCAACTGCAGAGGAGCCAAGCAAGGAAGCTGACGAAGAGGTCCAACCCAGCTTGCCTCCAGAAGCAGCTCAGGAAGGTGACCTCCACCTTTTGTGGGAAGCTCTGGCCAAGAAGCGGAGGATGAGTCGGGAGCCAACCCTGGATTCGATCAGCGAGCTGCCCGAAGAAGATGACAAACTTCAGAAACGGAAGAAAGAGGAAGCTGAGGTAACCCAGTACTACTCAGAGGAATATTCTACTTGTGATGAATCAGCAAAAGCTGGAGAAGCAGACTTTTCTATTACAAGTTCAGATGATGAATCCAGGGCTGGAACACCTTCCTTAATCAACTACCTTAAGAAGGCTGGGTCATCTACTGTTAGCATCAGTACCAAAGCCCAGACCTCTGTAGAGAAAGTCCCTCGAGAGCGGGAGAAGGCAGGTAGTGAGCCACCTCCTCCTGCTAAGCCATCTGAAATGGAGATAGCCGAAGGAGAGTTGGATGACCCTTCCATGTCTCAAGCTGCTGTGAAAATTCAAGCTGCTTTCAAAGGGTACAAAGTGAGGAAGGAAATCAAGCAGCAAGAACGCCCCGTCTTTACTGAGACCTTCAAGGATTTCACTGGCAAGGCAGAAGACACCCTCCATCTGGAATGTGTGGCCCACAGCAAAACTGATATGAAGGTCAGTTGGCTGAAAGATGGGAGTGAAATTCTGGATGGGCGGCATTATCATATAGACAATTACAATGATGGAACCTGCTCCTTGATCATTGCTGGCCTTGAAATGAATGACACGGGCAAGTATACCTGTGAAGCATCCAATAAATTTGGCAAGGTCTCCCACAGTGCCAAGGTGACCATCCAACCCCAAGCAACATCCCGCAAGCAAAAACTTGCCCAGAAGCTTCCTGAGAGCGAATCAGAAAGCTCATCTGGCAGTGAGTTGGATGATGCCTTCCGTAAAGCTGGAAGGAGACTACACAAGCTGTTTAAGTCAAAAATTTCTACAGAGATCTCTGATGTGGAAGAGGAACTTTTTGTCAGTGCTGATGAGGGAGAGATAGAGGCAGTGGATCATCAGACCTACCGTGAAGATGAATGCTACATCTATATCAAGTTTGAAGTTCACTCTGAGGCCAAAACAGCTGCTGGACGATTTCGGGAGATGTTTGCTGCTATGGGCATTCCTGTTGAGATTGAGATTTTGGACCAGGGTCCTAAAAAAATAGAATTGCGTATTGGGAAAGCCACCTCACCTTCTCCAGGACAATTGCGGACTTTGGTTCAACGACCACCACCTCCTTTGCTAACATCTGATACTGGTAAATATGCAAGTTTTAATAGAATTGGCAGGGTCTCATTGTTATGGACGGTGGAGCAGGTAGGCCAGATGGCTTACCCTAAGTCTGATGCATTTTCTCCACAAATAATATTAAGATAATTAAGTTACCAGAATTCCTTGTGTGAGATCAAGGGAAGTCTTTCACTTCTCTTACTCTAATTCTAAGCTTTGATTGGTATGAAGATGGGAAGGGGGATTCTGTCCATGTGTTATGAGCATTTAATTTTTCCATCCCTGAGCTGAATCAGGGTAGAAGCTTGCTTTGGCTACCAGTGCCAGGTACTTGGAGCATCCACCAGGTTCAGGGGCAAGCTATGGACTTCTGTTTTCCTACTTTAACTTCAAGGTAGTCATGGTTCAGGACTTGGGCATAGAAACATCATATGCAGGGTCTTCCCAGTCTTCTCTAAAACATTTGTGATCAGAGAAGTTCTGCTACTTTATTTCTTTCTGGATGATTTCAAGGCTGCAAAGAAATTCTGATTGTCATGTTCACCAGAGTCTCTTTGATTCCTAATTGTGAAAAGGGAATTGGACAGGGTTGCAGATAATAAGCAAGTCTTTTTTACCATCTGTGATCTGGGAAAACAGGAAATTAATACAGAGATGTCTCAATATTTTAAACTTCCCAGAAACTTAAAGTCCTCTCTTAGAAAGCTGTGTCCACATGAATCAGGCAGATAGATAGATAGACAGATAGACACATTTGCTTTTATTGTTCTTTATTGAAAACCATTCCAGCTCCTATCTTCATAACTGAGCTTCAGAACCAAGAGGTACAGGATGGTTACCCAGTCAGTTTTGACTGTGTTGTTATTGGCAAGCCAATGCCTACCGTTCGGTGGTTTAAGGATGGCCGAGTTATTGAAGAGGATGACCACTACATGATCAATGAGGATCAGGAAGGATGCCATCAGCTGATCATCACTGCTGTGGTCCCTCTTGACATGGGTGTCTACCGCTGCCTGGCTGAAAACAGCATGGGGGTGTCTTCAACAAAAGCTGAGCTACGAGTGGACTGTGAGTCTGTAGCTGGGGTGGAGAAACTATTCTTCAAAAGCTGAGCATACCTTTTGGGAGCATGAAATACATTTCAGCCTGTGTGACATCATTAGGCATGAAGATAGGAATAGAGGCTGAGAAATTGAGGATAAGAAGTTTCCAGGATTTAGAATGCCCGACTTTAATGGAAAAATATTTCCGTGTAAATCAGATGATTTCTAAGGATGGAAGCACTCCTTATTTAGTCAGGAATCTCTGGACTTTGCAAAATGCCTGTGGGCCAATACAGGTAGACCTTAACTTATGACTACAATAGGGACTGGAAAATTTGTTGTTAAGTGGTACAGTTGTTAAGCAAGGCATCACATGACTGCACCTGATTTTACAAATTTTTTGCGGCAGTCATTAAGTGAATCACAGTTCCCCATTGATTTTGCTTGTCAGAAGCTGGCTGGGAAGGTCGCAAATGGCGATCACGTGATCCTGGGATGCTGCAACCATTATAAATACATGCCAGTTGCCAAGTACCCAAATTTTGATCACATGACCGTGGGGATGCTGCAACAGTCATACATGCAAGGACCAGTCTTAAGTTACTTTTTTCAGCACCATTGTAATTTTGAACAGTTGCTAAATGAAAGGTTCTGAGTTGAGGACTACCTGTATGCCATGTAAGTAATTCAAAATCTCCTGAAATGTCCACTTTCATTCACAATAATTACAGAAAGAGGGGTTGTCTATGGATGTTTTACTGTTATAAATCATCAAGAATTGGTGGATGTAGTGGAACATAGATTTAATCAATAATTTGGTGCCTGCTCTTTAGAACATTGTCTCTCTGGAGATTAGATTAGCCTCAATTGAGATGGACTTTTGGATGGCTCTGAAGACCTGTTTATGCCTCCAGGCATGGGTACTGGAATATGTGACAGAGCCCATGGGATGGTTGAGTTGATAGTTGGAAAGGTTTTTACCTTAGCTGCCAATTTGTATTTATTGTGATATTATTGTTGTTATTTTATGTTTTTAACCACTGTTCACTATCCAGAGTCATGAGGTTGAGAAGGGCGGCCATATATGTTGAAATAAATAAAGACATGAACAAATAGCAAAGTCTAAGTATTGGAGAAACAAAATAGAACCAGGGCCTCCCATGCCAAATGGGGGCTGGGCAGTCTGTTTATGTGGGATGGGAAAGAGAAAGAGGTGCCAAAGGGATTGAATCACTAGGGTTTGGTCATGCAAAACCAACATGTCTAGAGTTCTTTCACTATGTTTCCTATCCTTCCTTCTGTAAAAATCAACTTATCAGAACTTCTTCGATTCTTGCTCAATTGGTTTCAGTCTCATGGCCACCTTCTTTTATGCTGTTTTTGAGAAGTTTTGCTCTAAAGCAGTGTTTCTCAACCTCAGCAACTTTAAGATGTGTGGACTTCAACTCTTAGAATTCCCACGTTGGCTGTAGAATTCTGGGAGCTGAAGTCCACACACCTTAAATTTGCTGAGGTTGAGAAACACTGCTCTAGAGCAACCCACCGCCCCTGAAACCTTCTTTTTTCCATTCATTAGTAACCAGCACAGACTATGATACAGCAGGAGATGCAACAGAGACCTCATCATACTACAGTGCCAAAGGTTATCTCTCCAGGTAAACAAACATGATTTTGGAAAGTACCTTTATTGCCCTTACTGGTTTGCTTCTATGACTGTTGGGACTGTTCCCTTGTTGTAGCATGTCTTTCTTGAGATAGATTGATCTTGCATCTCAGAATCTTTCTGAATAACACATTTGGTGTCCTGGATGTTGCAGGCTAAAGGATCAATAACTTTCTCTGCTGATAAGGAATATGTTAGATTTCTGCACTGTTTCATACATTTTTTTTAAAAAAGTATGACTGGTTCCAAGGTGTTATAAGTGGGGCTTGTTGAACTACCAGCATTTATGCAGGGATTATCCAAAGTAATGGTACCCTTCCAGGATGATGAATGCCACCCTCTTCTATGTGGTTGCAGAATTCTAATATGGCTGATGAGGCTAAAAAAACCTCACAAATGTAGGAATGTGGAACCAGAGATAATTAGCCTGTAGAAGCATCCTTGTTTACTTGGAAATCATCTGCAGTATTATTTGATGCGTTGGTTTGTCCCATGTCCATTTTATCCAAGGAAAGGTTTTAGTTACTGGGTTTCTCTGTTCACATGAAAGTCTCAGAAGTATAGAACACTACTGTTTGTATCGGATTTTTGAACAGCACATGTGGTAATATATTGTCTGCTATAATTTATTGTGGAATGGTTTATCTCTGGGAGATGCATGAACTGTGATTTCATGGCATTGTCTTCTAAAACTGCCTTTTATAATTTGAAGAATGTGATGTCCTTGGATAACTTGATGGAGAATTAGTGAGCATGTCCATAAATGTAAATATCAAAAAGAAAACTGGATCAAAATTCCACCCAGGGTAATATAACTCAAGTGTATAGGTTCAGGCTAAATACTAGGAGGATTCTACATGCTCTCAGCTGGAGGAATCGGTTGCCATGTGAAGTAGTAAATTCTCCTACATTGGAGCCTGATCATTTGCTGGATCATTTGCTGGAAATGTTCTAGTGGATCCTGCGTGGAGCAAGGAGTTGGACTAGATGACCTCTAATCCAACTGTTTGATTCTGTAATGATTGGGAAGGCTTCTGGGGAGCAGAAATCTCCTTCCTGTAATGATTGCAGGAAATTACATTTGGAAGTGGGCTTTGGGCAATATGTCAATTATTTGTTTTTTTCCTCCCTCCCTCTCCCACCACCTCTTGAGCCAGCCGGGAACAAGAAGGAGTGGAATCCACAACAGAAGAGGAACAGCTGCCACAAATCATGGATGAACTTCATGATATTCATGTAGCTCCTGGAGCTCCTGTAGCCAAATTCCATTTAAAGGTGAAAGGTAACAGATATTCCAGTATTTTTCATGCCTTCAAGGTCTTGGGTGGATCCATTAATTTGATCTCTTCATGCATACTGGTCTTCCTTTCCAGAGTTGTTCATGCAGTGGATGAACCTAAAATTGTGGTTTTGAAATTGTTCCACTTTATTTTGCTTTGGTCTAATCCCACTTTGAGTACTGAGTCCAGATCCAGGTACTGTGTGTTCAGAAGGATTCAGAAGCATTGCAGAATTCAGCACATTCTTCAAAATGACCAAAGCAGCATTTTACTGTTGTGACACAAGCTCCACCCCTTTCATATGCAGCCGCCATTACAATGCACATACGAAAGGGGTCGAGCTTGCATTGCACCAGTACAAACTGCTTTCATTGGTCCTCCACGGATGTCTCTGGACAGCGAACCTGGACAAGTTCAGAGAGGGGTAACGAGGATGATCAGAAGATGAGAAAGAAATGTCCTGTGAAGAGAGATTAAGGAATTGGGCATGTTTAGCCTTAAGAAAATGTACCTGAGCTGGGATATGATCAGACTCTTTCAATACCTGAAAGAAGGTCATACAGAAGGTCAAGACCTCATCTCTCTTGTTCAAGAGAGCAGAACATGGAGGAATGGAATTAAGTTACAGGAAGACAGATTCTGATGGAAGAAGAAACTTCCTAAGAGTAAAAGCAGTTTGACAATGGAACAAAGACCCAGAGACATGATGGGTTTCCCTTTACTGGGAGTTTTCTAGAAGAAACTGGATAGCCATCTGTTTGAGATGTTTTAATTTTGTTTCCTGCACCAAACAGTGATTTGACAGGATGGCCTTAGCAGCAAATTCTGACTCAAGAAATCTATGATTCTCCATGTCGAATGACAGAAGGGTCTTAGTGGGACACTCTGGCTAGTCAACTAGCTAGGTGTTAAGTGGAACAGTGCTGATCCCTTGGTTTGTATCATAACTCTGATAAATCTCTTCCTATCTGTCATATGTCTGCCTAGGTTTCCCAGAGCCACGTCTCTATTGGTTCAAAGATGGTCAACCGTTACATACAACCGATCGACTCCGAAAGACAGACACCCGAAAGTTTCATGCTCTTGAAATTCTCAATGTCATCAAGGAGGATGATGGCCAGTACTCAGTATTTATCACCAATTCTGCTGGTTCTGCATATTCAGCAGCCAGACTCCTGGTCACAGGTGAGCAGGTTGAAATGGCTGTTAATGCTAATTCTTTGGCCTGATAGGCCAAACCCTCCCACCAGAACTATACAGGCCTTTTTTCAATGTGATTGTGGGGCCCTTGTTGTGGTTTCTTGATATTATTATGGTTGTGTCCAGGCTATCTGTATTGTTTTATATTTTTAACTGTTTTTAACTGGGGGGGGGGATTTTGTGAGCTGCCCAGAATCTGCTGGAGTAGGTAGCCATAACAAATGTAAATAAATAAGTACATAAATAAATAACAACAACAAAACAACAACTGGGAGCCACATCAGATTAAAACGAGAGTTTACCTTTTTTCAGTGGCAGAAATCCCCATGGGTAGTACATGCAGAAACTCATGAAATCATGTATCAGTTCTACAGTGTCACCACAAAACAAAATGGGTATGAAAGATAGGGAGGATTACTAACTCTCCTGTGGAAATGACAGAGCTACCACAGGTCTTCTACAATTAACAGAACATTTCATCTAACAATTTCTGGTATTGGTCTTCCTATTCCTTGTGAGGTTCATAGGATGTGGGCTAGGTGACAAAACCCCTGCCCCATTTTATGGAATACTCTCCCCTGAGGTCCATACAAATTTTCTGTAGCAGGCAATGAAACGAAACCATTTGGACAATTCCAAGACAAACTTAAAGAAGGGAAAAAAGAAGTTGGTTATTGCATTTAATATCCTCACCTTGTGTTTGGCAAAGGAGTCCCAGGCTCCTTGCCGAAAGGGAACTGCATGGGCATGGCACTCCTCTGGGATTCACGGATGAGTCTCAATACACCATTCATTTTGGTAGGATGTTACAGGTTAAAATACCAAGAATACATAACCCAAAACCATGTATCACTTGCCATCAGCATTTACAAGAACATGGTTACCCATCTTACATGAATAGATTTTGTGATGGCCATTTGTTGTTTGTGCCAGAGATGTTTGACAAGCCCACTTCCAATCACTCTAGAGTCTGCTGTTTCCCCCTTCTAATAATGTGATATTTTTAGGAGTGGGCCTCAACAGTAAAGAATCCAGCAATCATCACAGACTCACACTTGGTAGGGCAATAACAAAGACCTTGGAAATGATACTCACATGCCAGAATGTGTCTATATCTACAAAGGACAAAATCATGCAGGCATTGGTTTTGCTGTGACACTCCGGATGTGAAAGTGGACACTGAAGAAACAGGATAGAAAGAGAATTGAATTTGAGCATTAGTGCGAATGACCTGGCTCAGATCATCACATTTTGGACATATTATGTGAAGATCCAGCTCCCTTGAAAAGTCCATAATGCTGGGAAAAGTTGAAGAAAAGAAGAGGATGACCAGCAGCAAGATAATAGCAGTGAATGCATTACTGAGAGACATAAAAATTCAAGTTGAAGGTTGATCATCCAGGAGAGAATATATGGGGTTGCTAAATATTGATACCAATCAATAATGGCTTTAAATTGACTACAGGGTAAACTCTTAATCCCAAATAACATAATCAAAATCATTACCTGATTTTTCATGTGACTGTGTCTTTTGAAAAAAATCCCCATTCTACAATCTCTACTCTACAGATGTTTCAAAGGCGGGCTAAAGCCACACTGTTCCAGCAGGCATTTGGCATTTGGTTGAGGAATGGTGCCTTGGATATAGTTTTTTTTTCTTGTTGTTTTCTGTTACACACACATGCACACATATCTATTGCATTCTTTTATACTGTTGTACCTTGCCTAGCATGTGTTAGGATTGGGGCAGGCTATCAATGTTGCAGAAATTAGATAGATAGATAGATAGATAGATAGATAGATAGATAGATAGATAGATAGATAGATAGATAGATAGATAATAGACGGATGGATGGATAAAATTAAATAATTCCAGATATCACTCAATCCCTTTTTTATGTTCTGCAGGAGCTGGTGAGGATGGAAAAGCAGAAACAGGTGAGAAAATGAAACACATGAGATATCAATGAAAGCAATAGCTTCAGCTGAAGTTCCACACAGCTTTGCTTGAGGATTGCTTTGCCCAAACCGATGAATTTTGGGTGTTTCGTTCATGCAAAATCAATCAAGTTTAGTCTGGGTTGTGGATTTATTTCATTTCTCTCTAAGTCCACATTGTGCTTTATGTTTTTTTTCTAAATAACAACTTAATTTTTGGACAGTTGGGTTCTTGGTGTTCTCCGAGCTTGATTATTTTCCTGCAGATTTTTCATTACCCGACTAGGTAAAGTTTGCTGGCTGTGTATATGTGTAGTACCTTGCCCTGCCAGTCTTGGTCGGGGTCTGGTTTCTTCTTGATACCTTGATAATCAAGGGTCCATCAAGGAAGAAACCCCACCCCAACGAAGACTGGCAGGGCAAACTACTACACATATACACACGGCCAGCAAACTTTACTCCCCCATGCACTGATGATTTTACTTAGTCTGGTGAAATATCTGCAAGAAAATAACCAAGGTCAGAGAATACCAAGGACCCAACAGTTCAACCCTGAGCTACAGATATTCTCTATTATTGTAACTTTCAGACATTCATGAACAGCTAGTGCCACCAAGATTCCTGGAAAGATTTACCAACAAGAAAGTGAGAAGAGGTGTCAGCATCACCCTTTCTGTGAAAGTGGAAGGTAAATAAACTTAAAGACCATCCCACCTTCCCTTTTTGATTACTGCTGTCATTATTCTCATTATTATTATTTTGTTTGTATAAATCAACAGTCTTTACCCCAACAGTCTTTCTATAGGATCTACCCCAAGAGTCCTACTGATACTCCAAAACCTCACTGCTTTTTTTTTCTTTTAGGGACTCCACCACCCTCAGTAACATGGTTGAAGGAAGAATCCCATGGAGAAGACATCCTCTGGATCAAGTCAGACACTCCAGGTTATAAATTGGCTAGTTCCAACATGCATCATAGTCTCATCTTATTGGACGTGGAAAAGACATATAGTGGAAACTACACTTGCATTGCCTCCAATCAGGCTGGTCAGTCTATCTGCAGTGCCTCACTAGAAGTTTTGGATGGTAAGTTTATCTATCTATCTATCTATCTATCTATCTATCTATCTATCTATCTATCTATCATCAATCAATTACCTATCTCCTATTTCTTAGGATGACCTGATGCTTGAAGCTAGTCACCTGCTGCTTTCTTGAATGTTTTTCCAGCATTTTGTAGAATTTCCTTGTATCAGTACCCAGCATTCAGCTTCTTGCTTCTCTTTCTTCCCCTGAAGTACTGCCCACAATTTCCACAGGAATAAACATTTTTCCACCTGTAGAAAGAAGGGTTGGGTGGAATCTGTCTTTTGCTGCATGCTAAATGTCTCTTTCTCTCATGAAGACATAGATTCAACTCAGATGCTGTCTGGTTGTCAGTGAATGGGGTGGGGGTTACCTATCTTCCATGATAGATCTCTTAGAAGATTGAGATGACTGTCCATATCTATTGTCTTGCAGTGAAAGAGGCTGAATCTCTGACTCAGGAGCGCGTGATGGTAACAGAGGCCATCATGACATCAGTTGGGTAAGCATGTTGTGGCAAGGCCAGAAGGTAAAATAGGCAACTAGGAAATTGGCAAAATGTCAACATTGGGGCAGATGACCCTTCCAAATATACATTATCCATGCCTTCCAAAGCCTTTTTTAAAAAGAATAATATTCAGGATGAGATGGATGAGAGAGAGACTGAGTTGAACCACTTCTGAGAAGAGTTAAAGAGTCGATAGACTTCTGAAGTAGGATCAAACCTAATATAAACTTGGTATAAGACACCATCTCTCCTATTTTATAGACTGAAAAATTATACTGTCAGCATAGTTCTATGTTTATTTACTCCAAAATAAGCCCTTGTTGTTGTTTAGTCGTTAAGTCGTGTCCGACTCTTCGTGACCCCATGAACCATACTGCGCCAGGCCTTCCTGTCCTTCACTGCCTCCCTGAGTTTGCTCAGTTTCATGCTCAAAATAAGCCCTATTAAGCCACTAAAGCTTAGTCCTTAATAAGTATGTTTTGGATAGCAACTTCAGGGAATCTACTTGGAATCAATGACCATTTATAAATAGTTGCACACAGAATTAGTGTGTTCACACTGGGGATGCACACTGATGTTGTTGAGGAGATTAGTTAGATCAGTTGAACTTTGGCGACCTCTAAAGTCCCTTCCAATTCACACATTTTAGGATTGCATGATTATACCTCCACCCCCAGTACCATAAGGTAAGATAGTTCTGGAGGATGTTGAAGATGGGGTTCCTCTACTGAAATATAGAGCAGGACAAGGATCAACAAGTTGCCATGAAAATAAAAGAATTTCAGGCTGATAGGAGGAATTTCCTGATAGTGAAAGCTGTTAGGAAGTAAGTCAGTCTGCTGGAAACAGGGATGGGCTCCCACCCCCCCCATTTGAAATGTTCAGACAGGGGCCAGATGATCACCTTTTGGAAATAGTTAGTGGATTCTTGCACTAAGTAGAGTGTTGGAGCAGATGATGTATAAGGACCCTTCCAACTCATCCATTCTATCATTCCAAGCGATGCCTATGTTTAATTGCAGAAATTATTTTAGGCATTACATTTAACACAAACAGGTTAGTTCAGAAAAATCACAAATACTCTAGGGGTGTGGAGCAGTCTAGATTCAAAGTACAAAATGTGGCTTGAAACATGCATGGCTTTGCACATAACATCTGTTAGTAAAACTTAAAACAAAAGGCACCTTTCCCGGGACCTGCACAGCATTTTCAGAGGGCAATCATGGGAGTTTAAGATGTTCCCACAGGTGCAACATGCGTGCCCATCAGGGTTCCAAGTCTCATTTTGTCTTTCAAATCTGGATCTCTGCACAGATCTAATATTACTTCTGGAAAGAAAACCTTTTATACCCATAGATGAAAATACATGATATTCACATCTTTAACACATTATTCTAATTAGTCTGGTAGGAAAATCTTAAGTTCTCTAGCCTTCCCATTCCTGCATTGCTGGGAACCAACCTGTAAGTGGGAGAGGACCCTTTCCTGTTTCATGATGGGGTATATAAAAAGCTCTCACACTGAAGCTTCTCTAGGAACATATTTTCCTTCCCTTTCTGGTTACAGGTATGAAGACAGCAAAGAAAGAAAAGACCATGGGTAATATTTGTTTGCTCATTTTAATAAACAATGCCAGAGATGTGTAGTGTGTCCCTGTTTGTGATGATATTTAAAGCCTTGGTTGTTCAAATATATAAAGTTGTGTTTTTTAAAATATTGAGGAACTTTAAAATGTTTTCTGTGAATTCTGCCATGGGGTGCTGGAACAACTGTTTGCTTAAACTATCCTTCTAGAGGCCCTTTGAATATCTTCCTTCCTTCCTTCCTTCCTTCCTTCCTTCCTTCCTTCCTTCCTTCCTTCCTTCCTTCCTTCCTTCCTTCCTTCCTTCCTTCCTTCCTCCCTCCCTCCCTCCCTCCCTCCCTCCCTCCCCTCCCCTCCCCTCCCCCTTCCCCAATAAGCAGTTAAGACAGGTTTATACGTAGCCTTACTGGCCTCTGTCCAGTTTGGCTTCAAGATTCAATATTGGACAGGAAAAATGGCTGGAAAAAAAATCTACATAGCAACATGAGATTTGTTTTTCCCTTTTTTCAGAGCCAGAGGGGTTATTGCTCAAGCTCTTGAAGCTGGAAAAGGTAGGAAAAACTGTTAGAACTTTATGTATGCTCACTTCAAAATCTTTTTCATGTAAGTGTGGTTTCTGTTCCATAGAATTTTCTGTAATATTTATCCATCGTACTTATACATTTTCCATTAAAAAGATAAACATTCTTCTCTGTAACATTAGCATCTTTCTTTTTGTAATAAAACAGGGATGACAAATAGGGGTGAAACTTCTTTGAAGGTCTTTGAGCATCTTTGGAATATTAGCTTTTCTTGAAAAAGCTTTTTCATGTTCATGTCTATAGTAGGGTTGTGGGAAATTTCAGATCTGAAGATTCTGTTCAGAGATGATTCTGTAGAATATCCAAATCAGATCAACAGTGTGAAACCCAATAAGGCTTTGGACTCAAATTGAATTAGAATAGAATAGAGTCACTTTTCAGAATCAAATCAAATACTCAAACTGAACTGACATTCCATGTTTCAAATCAGATCAGAGCTGACTTGCACAACTATAACGTATTTAACCCTAATACAGTATATAATCGAAAATATACAATGTCTCTCACTGAACACATTGGGAAGAAAATATAGATCAGCTTTTCACTCAGTGTATTTCCCAGGGATGGTTCATCTTTGTGACAAAAACTTGTTATCCAGGATAACAAAAATGATAATCTGTATGTACAATTCTTCTTGAAAGAACTGTTGATTTCAGTTTGTGATGACATCAAGATAGGAGTTTGGATAAGGATTGTGGCCCTACTTAGTGGATTAATGCATTAAGGTCCAGAATATTGCAGTAAGATTCTTGTTAAGTCTTGGGGTATCTTTAATTATTGGTTTCTAGGCTGATAAAGATTCAGGAGACTATTAGATAAATAGTGAGCTTTACAAGCTTCCTCATTATCATGGAAGCCATTTGCCCCCTCACCAGATTAGAGAGGCTGTTAGAAACAAAATAATTCTGCACTAATGTAGACGGGGCTATATTGGTTCCAAATGGAGAATAATTCAGTTGCTGAAATTCCTGTAATCCATCCTTTTCTGCTCAATAAATCTTGCTAAAGAAAACTGTGAGAATCTTGCTTAGAAAGGATCATTTTCAGTTTTGGTAGCTGCCAAGGAGGTTGACATTACTTAACAATCCCACTACTCAGAGAGATATTTTTAGAAGCTGTTATGACTAAACATCATGTTCTTCTTTACTAGGGGAACATATGGAAGGTGAAACAGTTCAGAGCCACATTTCTCTTGGTGAAGTGGGGACTGAGGAATTTCTCCAGAAACTGACATCACAGATCACAGAAATGGTGTCTGCAAAGATAGGTCAAGGTAACAGCTTAAGTGGTGCAAGGGGACTAAATGCAGGAGGCCACTTGAAAATGCTGGGTTTCTCGCTATCAGTTTGAGATATGCATATATACTGGTACAAAACCAGCTTCAGTTTGCTGCAGTTCCCCTCACTGATCACAAAGTAGCTGGGAGCTGGGGGCATATAAATGTAATAAATTATTATTATTAGTAGTAGTATTATTATTACTAATTTTAAAGGGCTAATTTTTCATCTATTCTTTTGAACGTAATAGCAAGTTATCTCGGAATTTTTACTTTTCTTGCTTCTGGTGTTCTGCATGGCAATTTTAAACAATTTCAGAGATGTGGCATGTTATAGCTTTCTAGCAAAAGCTCTGTTGAAGACTTAATTCTTTGCTAAGAACCTTCTCCAATAGCCTGCTGGTCTGGACAAAGTGTAGCATGGCTAGAGGACACCAGATTGGGTAAGGGTGAACTAAATACATCTGAAGATGAGCATGATTTGCACTTTCACGAACATTGGATTTCTTTCTCAAAACAAAACCTTTTCTCCCTAACTGTGCCTTTTAATCACTTACCCTTTCATTTCAGCTTCCCTTCGAGTTCCTGGAGCTGATAGTGATGATGAATCAAAAACACCATCAGCATCTCCACGGTACGGCAGATCCAGGCCTTCCTCGACTGCTCAAGAATCTTCCTCTGAATCCGATGAAGGAGATGCAAGGGGAGAGGTATGGTGCCTGCAGAAATAAACTTTTTGCAAGTTCACCCATAGGGAGAAGAATAAGCAGAGATTTTTTTGCTTAGCAAAATGATCTAATGGAATGGCTTATGAAATAACCTCAAGAATATTGAAGAAAGTGACCCAGAACATGTAGAATATTCCATTTCTATCTGAATCTGGAGATCTGAGGATGGAAAACCAATTGGCAATTCACTTAAAATTTTCTATAATATACCGAATCATCCTTCTGTCAACAGATTTTTGACATCTACATGGTCATTGCTGACTACACCCCAATGGGTGCTGACTGTGAAACCATCACTCTGAAAGAAGGACAATATGTGGAGGTCCTTGACTCTGCTCATCCCCTGAAGTGGTTGGTTAGGACCAAACCCACCAAATCAAGCCCATCCAGACAAGGCTGGGTTTCTCCAGCCTACTTGGATAAGAAGTTAAAGGTAAGACTTATCCATAGTTGGTTTTTCTTTAAGATTGCTTAATCTTATGTTTCTAGTCCCTAGGTTTCCATGAATAATTAAAGCAACTTTTACACAGCAGTTTCAGTAAAGGATTACTATATTTCATTGTAATTGTCCATATATAATCTATGTATATAAGCAACTTGTTCATAAGTTGCAAGTAACCAGATTTCAATCCACTGAGTAATTGGACCATAAATTCATCTTTCCAATGTTGAATGTGTGAATATGTTGTTCTATATATAATTGCTATAATATATAATTGATGTTCTAAAGCGTTATTTCTTTTTCCTTTTTGGTTATTGTTTTAATTTTGTAAAAAAAAAAGAAGCAGCAGCCAAGGCTGATATATTGGACTAAGCTCTCACAACACCCAGTCATTGTTTGTGCTGGTTAAGGATAACGGGAGTTACAATCTAACATATCTAGAGACTGAAATCTGGTTAGTGCAGGGATAGCAAGGTTGTGGGAATATTTCCTCTTATATCTGAAACAGAATCTATAGAGCTGGAAGAGGAACTGCTGGATTATTAATTAATGGATTATAATTTTGACATCCACACAAGCCATGAGTTGCACATGATTTGAATCAATAAGACAGTAGTATTGTCTTACTACTGGATTCACTTGACCAAAGAAATCATCCACTTTATTTTATTATTGCTTAGCTCCATCCAAGGCCTGATTCTGCAGGGCTTCTCTTGAAGGTAACTTCAACAAGAGAAATTGAGGAACCTTTGGTGGCGATGAATTCTCCTTCCTGAAGAGTAACATTATTGCTTCCAAATATCAAATGATGCTACTGTTATAGCCCAACAACTTTCTCTTAAGAACTATTAATGAAAACCCTTTGCCTCTTGTCTAATAGCCTTGATTGGAGGACCATAAAAGCCTTCTTAAGGACATCTATTCCTAGTAGATAGGTTTTATTTTCTTTATTTTAGCTCTCTGCTGAGTGGGGTATCCCAGAAGTTCCAGAATTCCCTGGAGAATCTCTTTCTGAAGATGAATATAGAAAGAAATTAAGGTGAGCTTGGTGAAAATTCTTCCTATCAGAGCTAAGTACTTCTTTGTCCAAAGGCCCCTATCCTGCTGTTGCAGCTGGTGGAGTATGAGAATAATTTCATAGAATCATACCATAGGAAGGGACTTACAAGAAGTCATCTTGTATAACACCCACCTCTGTGCGGGATCCACTAGAGCATCTTGTACAGTTGAACATCCAGCCTCTGTTTGAGGCTGGAAATGTAATAGGAACCTGTTTCTTCTTCAGGACATATGAAGACAGTCTACCTGCTTCCAGGAGATGTAAGGAAGGCATTAGCTACTTTCCACTGGTAGACTATAAAAATGAACCTCTGGAAGTTATGGTGTCTCTCCATGGGATTGATGACCCTGCAAAGTCCATTTGGTCCAAAACATGTTTTGCTTGATCCATTTTGGAGAAAACACATCAATCATGAAAAGCCAAAATGAGTGGAATTGGAGACATAGTTTGATCCAGTAAATTAGCATTCTAGATTAAATCAAGGAAACCTGGGTGAAGAATTTTTCCTCAATGTGTCTCTAGATGTCATGAACTAAATTGCTTACAATCTCTAGCTGGTATGGCCATTGACCAAGGATGGGTTGTCTCAAACGCTGTATTTTCTGCCTTTATATTTTCTGCCTTTATTCTTTGATAGCATCTTTGCTTCATCTCATTACCCATGGAAACATATGTAATTTGTAACTAACAAGGGACTGCCTAGTTCTGTCCTAGCCCCCAGGTCAAAGTTTAGATGATAAGTTATCCATTGTTCATCTACTCTTCCATTGTCAACTTGGAGCTGTTCTATCTTTGAATATCCCTCAAAATGTGAGTTTTGAGAAGATGCTGAATTTTATTTTATGTTTTGCCCTTTCACGAAAACAATCCATTTTAGATTTCCAGAGACTGCTCCACACATGTGGGGAATTCAGAGTTAAAAAAACAGTGCACTTAGAGGGAAGAGATAAAAAATTTGAATGCTCCCTCCTATTAACATTTCCCTGTAATCAGCAATTTTGCCTGACAATACAACAGACAAAGGGGCTTTCTATTTTTGAAGAGTTTTATTTTTTCTTACCTTTGTTTCCATGTTGGAGTGCCCTTATGCAAGCTCAGGAAGGTTCTTTTTGGTGACAACAAAGATAGAACAGTTAAAGCAGTGGTCTTTCCAGTGAAAGACTTGTGGAAACTGGAATGGAAAAGGAAGGGAAATAAAATAGCTGCTTTTGAATTATGGATTTGGAAATAGTTACAGCGTGAAGAACCAGCAATCAGTCCTGGATCAAATAAAGGTTAATCGTGTCTGTAAGCAATGAGGCTCAGATGATTTGGTCATGAGATATGAGCAAATGATGGAGTAGAAAAAACAACTACAGGTAGTCCTCGCTTAGTGACCACTTGTTCAGCGACTGTTGGAAGTTACAATGGTGCTGAACAAGGGGAACTTATCCTCAAAATTATGGCCACCACAGTGTCCCTGTGATCATGTGATCGTGATTCAGGCATTTGGCAACCAGCTTGCACTTACAACAGTTGCAGCGTCCCATGGTCATGTGATCGCCATTTATGACCTTCCCTGCCAGCTTCACACAAGCAAAGTCAATGGGGAATCTGGCAGGGAAGGTCGCAAGTCACTCCTGTAAGTTGTTCCCACTCCTGCTGCTTTTTCTCCCAAAGAGCCCTGGGTGGCAGGGTGGACCCTGGGCAGGCGGGTGGCTATCTGCCTGTTTGCACTTGCACCATGTGAGAGCACCCAGCTGCACATCTGCCTGTACTTGCACCACGCAGCAGCCCAACCCCTGCCCACCTGCACTCGCCTCCCTCCCTTGCCCCCCCAGCCCACTGCACTCTGTAGCACTTACCCACCCACATGCTTGCAAGCTGCCTAAGGAAGGGCTTGTCATAACTGGGACTTGCAGCTTCCTGCCAGCTTCCTCATTGACTTTGTTGGAAGCCGGCAGGAAGTCGCAAGTCCCAGTCACATGAGTCCTCACTTAACAACCCATGGTCCTTGCTTAACAATGGCAACAGCGATTGCCAGGACTGCCGTTGCTAAGCAATGTGGTCACATGACATCATGCTTTATGACCGCATCACTTAGCAACAGAAATTCTGGGCCCAATTACCACTGTTAAGCACGGATTACATGTATGTTTGTTAAGGTTAAAGGAAGGAAAACAAGGGGAAGGCAGTGGGGAACGGGAATGGGTTGGATTAAAGAGATTTCTGGCCAGCTCTAAGAAAAATTACATGTCAGCACCAAAGACAAATCAAATTTGCAAACATTTTGTTCATGAGGTCACTAGGATACAAGCCCTATTCAATGGCACCAAACTAAGAGGTATCCTTAGTCTATTTTGTCTCCTCTGCATTGTCTATTTCTGTAGCTGCAAATGTAGTTAAACAGATAAATGTGTTTCAAGCAGATTTAATCTGAACTGTAGATGTTTCTGAAATGGTAGATGTCCCCCGACCCAGCCCTTTCTTTCTCACCTGAATACCTTCATGTTTATCTGCTGAAATTTAGAATTAATTTCCCAGATTGTGACCCTCAAAGGATGGGATGTATTTCTACCAAATTTCACTCCTTTTCTCTTTCTGCTTCTCCTTTGATGTTTAGCCTTATCACTCAAGACTTGCTGGGCACAGAGGAGGATTTTGTCAAGGATTTGCAGTTCCTCCAAACCCACCACATCCAGTTCACGGAGACTTGCCCTGTCGTCCCTACTGCTGTTTCCAGCCAGAAGCTCATTATTTTCAGAAATATTACTGACATAGCGCACTTTCATTCCAAGTACGTACGGGTGAGGCAGATGCATATAAAGAAGAGCCAAAAGGCTTAAAAAAAAAAAAAAAAAGACTGTGTACTAGAAAAAGTAGGGTCATAGGAACTCCTGAGCACCTGCATGATGCTATTCACTCAAGTAAAGTTTTTAAGAAATAATGTTTTGGGATGCATTAGCTATATTATTGTTATTTTACTTTACTTGATTATCCTTCTATTTATTGGACTTCATTATGATTATTAGGGGAATTATTATGATTATCTAGTGTACTTTTTGCAATTCGAATAGCATGTTGGTTTTTATTTTTATTTGATAATTTGATTTGATAATTTTTATTTTATTTCATTGTAATTAGGTGTATTATTATTATTGTTATTATTATATCTTGTATATTTTTTGCAAGTTGTGTAGCATGTAAGTTCTTATTTTTACTTTATTTGATTATCCTTCTATTTTATCTATGTGGTTTCATTATGATTAATTAGAGTATTTCAATTATCTTGTGCATTTTTTGCAATTTGATTAGCATTCTGATTATTTATATTTTATTTTATACATCACCGTGGACATTTTAATTCTGATTCCGCTCTACGGTGGTTTTTATTGCTGATTGTTGCAAACTGCCATGAGTCCGTAGTTGATTTGGCAGTATGCAAGTAGAATAAATAAATAAAACCCTATAGGCTTCAATCACAATGCTGGAGCTCCTGTGCCTAGTTCTTTCTCCCACTGAGGTGCAAGAGATCATAATTTAAGTGCAGGACCTTTTCAGTCTTGGCACCCACAATCTTGTTTCCTGGGAAAACATTCTGTATCTCCTCTTTGTTTCTCTTCCCCTGTTCTGTTAAGGCTACCTTTCAGGGCTGTTTGCAGGGTTTATGTGCACTGCAGAAAATAACAGGTTGATTGCACTGTCATGTCTGCCATCTTGACTTTTCTGACCATATCCTGTGGACTTTTAAGGAAGGTATTTGGACAAGGCAGATCAGATTGTGTTTACCTGCTGCTAAATTGAGTGATGGAGGATGCTTCAGCTGGAGAAGAAGCTCCAGCCAGGAGTATAGGATTACCTGCTATGGCTTCCACATCCTGCTCTCCTGTTCCTTTCTGCTGTCCCCCACAGCACCTTTTTCCCGGAGCTTCAGAAGTGTGACACTGATGACGATGTGGCCATGTGTTTCATTAAACATGAAGGAGAATTTGACAAATACATCCCATTCTTGGTGGGCCGCGTTCAAGCCGAGTCTATTGTGGTCAGCAAAGCAGTTCAGGAGTTTTATAAGGTGAGAGCGCTCCCAACTGAAAGCATCTTCTTCTGGACTTTTCACCAACACACAACTATTTTCCTTGGACGTAATGGCCAAGGATTGCATTCCTCTTTAAAAACAGTCTTATAAGTTTGTACATTAAGCGTATGTTATATGCATCTTTGCAGCAAGGCAGAACAATACATGAATAAGGCCCTTCTACTTGTATGCTGCTGAAATGCTATTGTAAGTGCCTAGATCCCAGTGAACCTAGTCACTTGCTTATTAGAGCAATGATACCAGCGTTCAGGATGAGCATAGAGTAATTGCGTAGTCTGTAAAGGAATGAAGGGTTTTCCTGGATGACAAGCAAATTGAATTGATAAATCCCTTACTGTTATGTTTCTCTCTCCAGCGATACATAGAGGGAACATTAGCCAGTGAGGATCCTTCTCAGCCACCGATACTTCCTCTGCAACACTATCTAGAGAGACCAATAATCCGGATCCAGAAATATCAAACAGCAATCAAGGTGAGGAGCACAACTTTAATAACTTCTGCAATTGGTTGGTATTGCAACAGCTGGTTCTCACATCTCAAAGGAAGCTAGTACAGTTAGTCTAGTACAGGTTACGATGGCAACTGGGACTGGGATTGCTGTCACTAAGTGACGCAGGTAAGGAGTACAGGGTGTGTGTGCGAGTGCCGCGAGCAGGCACTAGGGAGCACAGGCAGGTGGCGGAGGCTGTGGAAGGGCCAGTAGTGGCTGCAGGAGAGTGCGGGGTGCTGTGGGGATCTTGTACTCTGTAGAGGGCTCCTTGGGAGAAAAAATGGCGGAAGCAACTTACTGGGGCAACTTGTGATCTTCCCTGCTGGGTTCCCCATTGATTTTGCTTGTGGGAAGCTGGCAGGGAAGCAACAGTTGGAACTTCAAGGACCAGTTGTAAGTCCATTTTTTCAGTGCTGCTGTAAACAGTCACTGAATGAATGGAGGTAAGCTGAGGACTAGCTATAGCTGTTTTGTAAACAACCTCTAGGTTCAGGCTAGTCAGCCTTCTCAGAAGAGAGACAAATCTTATATTAAAAGGTGGGAGAAAAGAGTCAGAGGCTTCCCACCCTAATTTCTACATATATATAGGTTTCTCATTTGAGAACAGAATACTTGATGGAATGCTTATATTAATATTTTAATCTTAATTAAATTAATCCCTTAATTAATCTTATTAATCAGTGATCTGAGAGAGTTGTGCTTTGCTTCCAATCCAGATAGCTGCCAGAGAAGACTGACATCATTACTGGCGAGGGAAATGGAGGGATTCCCCTTGTTTTACACATTATCATGATTTTGACTTCACAGGTGTATTTATTAGAGATGCGTAGTGCAATGAAAATCCCAGGAAAGGAAAACATGGCTGCTTTAAAGAGCTGAGAGAGGTGCTATGTTCATACCCCCGTGTGCTCCGAAGCACCATTTTGGAACTGAATCTGAAACATTGAACAGAGCCCTTGTTTCTGGTACAGCATAGTTATTCTGGTTCAAACATTCTAGCTTAGTGTTTCCACACAGAGGCCTTGAAGTAAATATGGTGGCGCTAATACTTTCCCACCTCCCTGAGCTCAGTGCACGCTTCTGCACTTGTTTTAACAGCTTCCTGATGGTTTCTCCAAATCATTTCCATGCCTCCCTACACAGCCTAGATTTGTGGTTATGTTGGACCCACTGTCATTAGATCCAGGCTGTGTGTAGGGAGGCATCGAAATAATTTGGAGAAACCGTCCAGAAGCTGTTAAGACCACAACAGGTGCAGAAGCATGCACTGAGCCCAGGGAGGTGGTAAAGTATTAGAAAGAGTCTCAGATTGGCTCCCTTCCAACTCCCTGGGGTATAAGAGGGAGTGAAGGGAAAATTAGAAAAATTATGTTGCTATAGCCTATCTCAACAAAGTATAGTTATAGTTTTTCTGTGGAGTCAGTTTCCTGATTTGGTCAACCTTGTAGGGCTGCTAGGCTGTGACCAGATGCTATAGACTATGGTGCACAACTTCTACTGATGTGCTGTCCATACCAGCATGGGATGGCATGTTGAGGGCCTTGATCTGAGCAGGGCCAGGTCCCATATCAGGAAGGTATTTCCATAACTTTAGAGTGAACATCCACAATGCTTAAGAAACCTCATGTTTCTCCTAAAAAATCCATGATATCAAAGAGGGGTTTTTGGGGTCCACCCATTCCGGATGGGGCTCTGGGTTCACAAAAGAAATGTCCTGTTATACACCATCCTCACTAGTTTGATGATATACATTCCACAGTGTTTCCCTGCAACTATCTATTAGTCTTTGGGGAGGAGAAGAGAGTTAAGGAGAACCTCAGCTGGATCTCAATCAGTTCCCCAAATAACAAGATCTGAAGAGCACTTCTGGGTAAACCAATCTGCTGAAGGGAATCTAACACATTGCTCAGTTTTCCTAATTGGCAAGCAAGTTTGCATCAATGCTTCTGATAGAAGAAGAGTGTCCAGAACTTCCTGTTCATTCAACCATGTTTTTGCTGCAAATACTCATCAAAGGCGAGACTCGAATGATGTAAATGGTACCATTTCTTGTGTTCACAGGAGATGATCCGAAACAAAGCAAGGAATACTCAAAACTGTGCCCTTCTGGAACAGGCTTATGCAATTGTTTCTGCGCTCAACAGACGAGCAGAAAACAACCTTCACATCTCTCTCATAGAGAACTACCCAGGAACTCTGGAAATATTAGGGGAGCCCATCCGCCAGGTAAATGAAAGCTGGAAGTCTCATTCTGATAATACAACTACACACTTAGTCTATACCCAAACCTTATGGCTCTTTATGCTGAACCAAAAATATGGTTTTAAATTTAATTGTTGTGTTTATCAGTAGAAATGTTCTTTCATAAAGTTGCAATCAGCAACTTCTGTAAGAACATTGCAACCATATACATGAAAGATGACAGGTATGGCATTGCCAAGATCCGCCCTTTTTTGTACACATGCATTCACACACTAAAGAGGTGAAGCTTGGGTCACAACGATGTGCCTGCCTTCTTGCAGATTTTGACCCACACTCACATGGACCCCCAAGTGGCAATGTCCTATCATTGTTTTATTTGATATATTGACTAGTATTTAATTATTTAAAGTAAATGACACATTTCTCTCTTGCCCAACCCTAATCCTAAGGAAATAATTAGTTTTTTGTGGAGGAGTATCCAGATTCATTTCTCATTTTGGGCGATCACATCACTACAGAGTTTGAAAACTCCTGCTCTTGAGTCATATGGGAAAGATAAGACATAAATAAATAAAAATAAAATAAAAATAAATGGAACCGTGACCAGGGAAGCAGTTTAATGTGAGGTCCTGGTTGAATTTTGGAGAATTGGACCCCAAACTGTAATAATTATATGAAGAATGGACATATTGTCTGTTGGCCCAGAGGGCAGAACCAGAACCAAAGGGTTAAAACTCAGGCTAGATTACAGGAAGAACTTTCTGATCATGAGTTATTAAGCCAGTGGAACAGGCTGCCACACCTTTTGCTTTTCTTTCCAGGGACAATTCATCGTATGGGAAGGAGCTCCAGGGGCCCGCATGGCTTGGAAGGGTCACAAGCGACACATGTTTCTCTTCAAGAGTTACCTTCTTGTGTGCAAGCCAAAGCGAGACACTAAGACAGATGCTTACAGCTACATCTTCAAGAACATGATGAAGGTTTAATGTTTCCTTTCCTTCCTTCATGATCATCTTTCTTTTCTCTGGCTACTTTTGTATCTAAGTAAAACAAGGTTAAGCAATCTGAACAATATTGAATTGTTCCTTGATGTGACTTTGGAGGCTCAAATTTCAGTGCAATGCAGCTAGATACTAAACTAGCCACATAAATAATTCAGGTGACAGACATAGGCTTCCAATACAATCATTAATGACACACACAAACACACTCACCCCCACCCACCCACCCACCCACACCCATCAATACGCATTGCAATGCTATGATGCAAACTCTGGCTTTTCATTCTTTTATGCTGACACTGGACACCAGTAAGTTAAATTGTGGGGTTTGCATTTCAATGTTGTTATTTTGTGATGCAATGCATGATTAATCCCTTGCCCACTCCCACCCACTGAAACACCTGTTGGGATAGAGGAGACATAAAGGAACCAACAAGAACACGTATTAGAAAACTTCACTTCCAATCTACAGTATTTGTACGTGGCCATTTAACAAAATACTATGCATCTAATCTAGTGATCAAATAAACCTCTTTCTTGGGTTTGCACAATGTACTGTACCACAAACTAATTAAACAGGCTTGATTTACACAACAAGGTAAGTCTCAAAAAACACAAAACAATCCAAATATACAGTTAACCAAGTTGCATATGTGTGAATGCTGCTGTTGATCTCTAACTGAACAAGTAATTCTATTGTGAGATTTCAACTTCTGCATACCACTTCCAGAGGAGTTTAAATCCATATTTGAATTAAACAGACACTTCAGTTTCTCACTTCCAAGTGGAAAACTAGGAAACACCCTAAGTCACTAGCACTCTGTCCTGTCACCTAGTGGAAGTGTACAAAATTAGTCATTTGTTCAGAGGTCTCACTTTGACCAGCTATGACAACACTTAGAGTTAGAAAAATGCATCACCCCTGTTTGCATAAAAAGCAGGAAAAATGTAATGCTACTTCCTCCCCTTGTGTTTTTAATCTATACTGGGTGCCTGCTACAACAGAAGAGGGAAATAATTACATCTGATTGAGGTTAGAGCTGGAAGTTTATCACCCAGCTTGCAACAGTAAATAGGAAGAGCTAGCTCATCTAAGCAGCGTCTCTTCCAGGTGTTAATTGAAAAATGCAGGTTAATCACAGGACAGAAGCATTAGATAGTCAATTGTTGTTTTTGAATGTATACTGCTGTAAGATCTACAGTGAATGTGAACAATATCCTGGGTTGCTTGTAACATTATTTTCATATTGCTTAGCTATCACACATCGATGTTAATGATCTGGTTGAAGGAGATGACCGGGCGTTTGAGATTTGGCACGAACGGGAAGATTCAGTCCGAAAGTACCTCTTCCAAGCTAGGACCGTCATCATCAAAAACTCATGGGTGAAGGAAATCTGTAATATCCAGCAACGTATCAGTCTCCCTGTATGGGGTAAGCATAACTCAGGGGGGAAATCAAGACTACTGCTACTAAAGTTTTCTTTGTGGTGTTTTTCCCATTCAGTGCTTATCCCTGAAGACCATGGATTTAAATATGTTTACTTTCAGATCCACCAGATTTTGAGGAGGAACTGGCTGACTGTACAGCTGAGCTGGGTGAAACTGTCAAGTTAGCTTGCCGAGTCACAGGAACCCCCAAACCAGGTGTCACCTGGTATAAAGGTATAACCAGTGCTGGTTAGGCAGTCTTGGTTTTCCCAATATATAGGTCAGAATGAAGCTGTAAATTTTTGGCAAGGAGACTATTCCTGGTAACCACCTGTGAGGACCAGGAGATGCACCAGATATGGGAGGAATCTCTCAATGTTCTAAACTTGCAATGTTTGCAAAAACTCTTTTCCAGACTTCAAGTTGACTATTATGATACTAAAATGGCCCATGAATCTTTTTCTGTTACAAAACTTTCAGGGATCTTTTATGCAATGTCCAAACTTAGTGGAAAAAAGGGACTTGGAAGATTACAAAGGGCATTTTGTGGGAAAATCTCACCTTTCTGTTGCCATGTTTCCACCTTTTATCTATGTCATGGTATCTGTGCTGTTTCTTGCAGTAAATATTAGTACATGCTTAATTCCAGCTTCATGCGTTTTCTTCTTCTTTGATGTTTTCAGTTTCTTTCTCAAGGAAATAAGGCCTTGTTTATTGGTACCAGCTATGCAATCATGATAGATAAAAGTTTCCTTTAGTTTGTTTCTGTTTATCACTTCTCAATGGTGCCAATTGATGGTTTAGTCTATATTCTCCCTTATCTTGTTCTTCCCTTTGTTCCTTAGAAATAATAGTACTGTATACTAATTTTAACAGGGGCTTATCTTTTTGGTGAGCTGTTAATTGAAGGATATCTAGGGAGCACAGTATGATTCAGAGAGAATATAATAGAAGGATGTATACAGAATGAAGATATTATATATGTAAAAATAAATAAAGAGAATCCATTTCATAATCATATTCAACCCTGAATACAATCCTGTGTTCACAGAAGGATGTTTTTTCCTCTTGCTCTGCAGATGGGAAGCCAGTAGAAGTGGATCCTCATCACATCATCATTGAAGATCCAGATGGTTCTTGTACTTTGATTCTTGACAACCTGACCGGAGTTGATTCAGGGCAATATTTGTGCTATGCTGCTAGTCCAGCAGGCAGTGCCAGCACCCTTGGGAAAATTCTTGTTCAAGGTACCAGCACTACACACACACACTCACAATCTGTAGCTAGTGATTGCTCCTTGGCAGCATGGACATTCATACCTGCAAGTAACTTAATGTATCAATAAAGTCCAGGCAATCAGGTTTTCTCTCAAATGCATCACGCTTCCAAGTGGAAACTAATTTGTTTCCCAACTTATAGAAGATGGGTTTAGAAGAGCCTTTTACTTACTCTTCTATTTTTTTACAAAGCTTCCAACTTTCTCATGATATATTTTAATTTCCAGTGCCTCCCAGGTTTCTGAACAAGATGAAGCACACCTATTATGCTGATGGTGAAGACACACAGTTTACATGCACTATTGAAGGGGCACCTTACCCACAAATCAGGTAAGGGAATAATCAAGCCCATGCTCCAAAGTGTTTTTGTCTCTTGACTGTAGAACAGGGAGGGCACTCTGTAGGTTGCATATGGTGGAGAGCAACTTTGACAGAGATCACCAGAGTCCCCTAGATTACACTACTGAATAATGGTGGCACATTGTTCTACTGACTTTCTTTATTCTATTTTTTTTATTAACACAATATGTAATTCAACTTTGGAATTTGCTACCACAAGATGTGGTGCTTAGTACAGCTTGGCTGGCTTCAAAAATGGGTTGGAACAATTCATGGAAGTCCTTGGGCCCCATGGCTATTAGCCTTGATGGCAGTGGGACTGCTTTTGAAGGTGTTTGCTGGGAGACCGGTGGACCTCCCTGTGCAGTTGGTGGGCCACTGGAAGAACAGACTACTGGACTAGGTGGGCCAGAGGTCTCCTCCTGCTGAGCACTGCTCATGTTCTTACATATTGACTTTTTAAAAGCCCCACTTCCCCACAAAACATATCAGTATATTAAGGGTTTTGGCAGTACTCCTAGGACAGAAGCAGTAAGTAACAGTAGGTTCAGAAGATGACAAAGATGATGCAGGCACTTAAGGACATGCCTATGAGGAGAGGCTGAAGGAACCTGGGATGTTCAACTGAAAGAAAAGAAGACTAGGAGAGACACAATATCAGTGTCAGGTACATAAAGGGAAGATTTGGGGAAGGTGGTTGAAAACTATTCTCCCTTGCTACAGACACTAGGACCAGAAATAATGAGTATATGATGTATCTAGCTAGATTTAATTTAAATAAGAGGAAGAACTTCCTGACAATAACTTCTTGGAACAGTCTATCTACAGGGGTTGTGAATTCTCCACCTCTGAATAGTTACTTCTCATAGATGATTTAATTGGTTTTCCTGCATATTGCACAGGGTTGGACTAGATAATCCTTGAAGTTCCTTCCGACTTCATAATTCTATGATTTGTCTCAACAAGCCACTTTCTATCACCTTGAAGCCTCATCTGGCATTCTATTACCTAGAAGAAACATCTAAACATAAATTGTGTGTGTGTGAAGAGGTCCCTGCTGGTATTTCTAGGAGCGGAAGCAGCTTCAATAGGGCATTTATTAGAAGCTTCCACCAAGCAAAACACCGTTTGAAACTTTGCATAGGACAGGTTTTCCATAGATATACCACATTTGTGTTCGCTTCTTTCCTTACCTGCCAACCTGCCCCCCATTAACAATTTTCAGCTTAAAAAAAAAGACTAATCATGAAGCAAATGCCAAACCAGCTTTTAAGTCAGTTTTCCTCAACCTAGTGCCCTCTAGAGGTTTGGGGAATGATTCCTAGAATTTTTTTACTTATTTGTCATAGTTGTGTACTGCATGCTTGCAGCAAAGCCAGCCTCTGGGAGTTAATGAGGAAATCCTGACAGTTTCCAGAATCAACAATGATGATTAAAAAAAAAATCTAAAAATCATTAAAAACTAATAATATTAATCATAAAGCCATATTAATTAAAAAAAGAGACCTGACAATATATAATGATAAAATTAGCTTAAAACCCCAAAAGACAGACTAAAACCCAAACATGTTATGTAGGAAAAGCTAGATTGCAAAACTAAGTCTTTAATTCCTTTTGATTTGAGTCAGATGGAAAAGTTAGGGCATGGGAATTTCACAGCACAGCTGGTCCTGGTTCTGGGAAATTCCAAGTGGACCTTCCTCTAGTCTGAGGTGTACAGTGTCAGGTTCGGTCAGCACGGGGCTTCGGGGAAGCTCGCAGCCAGACCACGCGAACTCCACCGGCGGTAGCTAGCGAGGAAAAGAGGAACTGAAAGCGCCGCTAATTAATGGGCCACCTGCGCCCAGCCAAACAGGAAAACCGCAGCGGAAGCTTTAACTATACACTGATAACGGCGCGAGCCAGCAATGAACGGGGCCGCAGGCAGCGAAACAAGATCGCCGCGCAGCACAGAACCCTCGGGCTTGCACGTAACGGGGAGGGACCAACCCAAGCCGGAGGGGACTGCCAATCAAGGACAATGGACCCTGACCGAACCTGCCATCATGGACAATCAAGAGGGATTATTGGGGGGCCGATAATCCGCAGCGGTAACGCGATCGCGGGGCAGAAAAAAGCGCGGGAAGGGGGGAATATAACGAGTGATGCAATTGTACCAAGCCAGTCCTGGCTTTGCTTGTGACTGCTACGTTACGCATGAGTAAACCTCTTTTGTGAACCACACGTGTCACGGGAGTTTCTCTGTCGAACGGGGCAAACCTTACATACAGTAGGTCTTTACTCCAAAATTGTAGCTCCTTGGATATAGGGGAAGCCATTCTTTTGAGTAAATAGGACCCAAATTGACTTGTGATTTCTATGTCATAACAAGCATCTTGAATCTAAGGTGGAATCTCTTGGAAGCCTGTATAACTTAGCCAGAACATGAGAATGTGCTCCTACAGAGAAACACCCAACAGAAAGCTGGCTGAAGCATTCTAGACCCATTGTAATTTCTGGGTTTCTTTCAAGGGCATCTCCATTAGAGCACATGGCAGTAATCTCATAGGAGGCAGCCAATACATGATAATATTAACCAGCTTGGATTTCTCCAAGAGTAGTCATAGTTGCTAGAACAGTCAAAATCAGTGTTTCTTGCCACTGTCCACTGTCAAGGAGAGCACAGAATCAGAGAACATCTCCAAACGATGGTCTTGCTCCTTAGGTCCTACTTCTTCAAAACAATGGCTTCTCATATTTGTGAGGAAGCTACATATAGGAGCTACAATTTTTGACTGAAGTTCTACTGCATGTGCCAGTCTGGAAGGAGGTCCATTTGGAATCACCCTACCAAATGCAGGAAAATTTGAGCGATTTCCTCCAACCATCCAATCCAGACTTGTCAGGATCATTTTTAACCTGTTCCACTCCAGCCAGAAGCCATCTGTGAAGCTGAGCACATCATATGAAGAAAGGAAAGAGAAGAAGACCTGGGTGTCATCCATGTAAAGATGGCACCCAGTCCCATAAGCTCTTGCAGGTGTTCTTCAGTGGCTTCAGATAGGTGCTGAATAACATGGGGGACAGAATAGAACTTCCTAGCACTCTATGGTATAAAGGCTTATTTTACCTTCTGAAACCCATCTTCAAGGGAGGAGAAGAACCACATAGGGAATAATACAGAAATAAGTGTTTGTTGCTTCCAATTTTTATTCTGCCACATCTTACTCTGTCCCACTCTCTTACTCAGTCTGTATTTCCTTGCCAGGTGGTATAAAGATGGGAATCTCCTCACCGATCCAAACAAACACCAGAGCTTTAGTGAGCCACGAAGTGGCGTCATTGTCCTGGTTATCAAAAGCGCCTGCAAGGATGATGAAGGTTTCTATGAGTGTGAGGTGAGTTTCTCTGTTTTTTCTTAATGTGTTATGGGATAGGAACCTCTCCATAAAATATCTGGGCTGAAGACTTTGCGTGCACTTGCTGGGCAAGAAGTCCTGTTAAACTCAGGCAATTTGGGGCCAAAATGGATAAGCAGGAGGTGAACTAGGACTGGATTTTTTTTCATTAAAAAGAAAGGCAGAATGAAAAATATAAATAGAAGTTATGGGGGATTTAATTGGTTTACAGCACTGTAGGAGCTTTTAAAAACACTTTAGTCCTGTTCTCAGGGATGCTCACAGGGTACAGTAACAAAAATCAATAAGGTGGCCATTACAGTGTGATCGAAGCTCTGCCTGTTTTTATGCACATATAAAAAAGCCGGCAGATCTTTCATTGTACCTTTGTGGCCATTATTTTGACTTTTCTGACCACTCAGTCCTGTTCTGTTTTTTGGATTAAAATGGCACACCTAAACATATCTGGAGGGAAACACGCAGGTGCTGTAGAAGCAACATATGTGTGGAAAACTATCTTCTCATTAAAGTAGAACAATTACACTTGTAATTAATCATTGTAATTTGGCCCAGGTAATATGATTACATCCAAATTACTGATAGTGATTTTGGTTTACTTTTTCCCTTTTTGCCTTCTAGCTTATGACAACTAGCTTTATACAGAGATAATACATTCTTTGATTTTATTTGTTTCTAAAGCGCTTGTGTTCTCAGAGGAGCTTAGAATTACAGGAGAAGGGAAAAATATGTAACATTATCAACAATGCTTAAAAAACAGTAAATGCAAGTATTGAAAACAAAGATTTTTAAAAAACCCTGAAAAGCAAATAAATAACATGCAGACTTAACAGGCAGCCTGCTTCTGGAATCACTCCTAGTAGTATAGGGCCTTATATAAGGAGACAAGACATTTACATTACTGGGGTCTCTTCAAAAAAGGAGCCATCCAAAACACATAAAATAAAGATCTAATGCAAGAATTATTTTTGAGTTTTTAATTTTTATTTTAATGGGTGCTCAAACCGTGAAGGAAGGGAGGAACAGCAAAAGGAAACAAACAAAAAGAAATCCAGAAAGAAATAAAGGGAGGTTTACATGCTGTGTAAAACTGAACAAGATTTTTCTGAACCCCATATTAGGATAATAATATGTATAAAATAATCTTAACTGTCATTAGAATCAATTAATAATTACCAAAAGTAAAAAGATCCAACCTCATTATGACCACATAGAGAAGATCTAATATTTTAAAGCCTTGTGTTAAAAGAAACCCAAACTTCAGATGTGGTATAAATCCAAGTGGAAAATTATAATCCAAGGTTTTCTTCTTGATATCCAAGTACCCCTAGGAGGGTTCATCATCTTCCTCCACATTAAATCTTGCTGTTTGGGAATAGGAAGCCTGATTTTTTGTGTAAGGGGCTCCCCTCCCTCAGACTTTCTGTTCAAATGGGTGGAAAATGTGCACCCCATACAGGCAGGCTTTCAAAATTCTATTATCAGACCCTATAACAACGCAGTAGAGTTCCAGTAGTTCTTGTGGTGTCTGTCTCCTGTCCTGGCCCAGCTTGAAGGGCTGATATGTACCTTCTGCACAAAGTGACTGCTTGCCTAGATTTGTGAGTGACATACTGGAGTTGGTTTTCTTCTTTAGCTTGAAATCCACACACATTCTAACTCGTGTTGCAAACTTCTCTTCAGTTGATAAACAGGTTAGGGACCGCAAAGGGTGGTGCTCACCTTTACCACCAGAGTGCAGCAGCCTTGGCTCAAGAGAAGAGACCAGAGCAAGCCATTACAATTGAAGGTATGGCCTTTTGATCTGCTCTCTGATTATGTCGTTAAATCCCTGTTGCTATTTAAGGGTTGAATTGGTGCATTGTCTTATCTCAGAAAATGTTGTATTCCTGTTTGTTGTTTGCCTTTTTGAACTGAATTATGTGATTGCATTCACCTGGTCTGGCATTGTATTTCTTGGTGGAATACTTCCAGACTGATTGTGGGCCAGCTCACAGTGGGTCCTTCACAGAAAATCACCTAGGTAAAACTACCCAAGTTATAAGAACACCATCAGCTGCTCAGCACCCACAACACTGATATTAACCAGATGCAGAACATCTTGTAGTCATTCAGGTTTACTTTATGATCTCACCCTCAGATTTGCTTCCCTAGTCCTCCAGCAGTCAGCAATAGTTAAGGTTTCTCTCCTGTCCAGTTCTTAGGTTGGACTAAATGGAGCTTGTATGCTACTAAGATGTATGTCCTGTTTTAGCAAAGTGCAGATGATCTGGGTATCCCCTCATCTGGGGATATTCAACAAACCCTCTGCTATCTCAGCTAGGCAGCAAGTGGTTCACATGATAATTCCAACTTGTGCAGATCTCCTAGAAAGAAAGCCCCATGAGATACCATAGGTTTTACTCCTGTGTAAATCATAGTAAGATTTCAGGCTAAAGATGTCTCTTCTTCCATTCTTGCGGGTTGAGAGGACCCAATTTCACATCTCCCCTCCAGGAGTGGCCTTGGGAGGATGTCAAAAAAGCCAACATGGTTGTGACCACGCAATCAAAGCTTCACCTTTTTTAATGTGCATTTTTATGCCTCTGTACCCTCCTCCATTTTTCTTTTCTGCATGACCCCTGCAAGTCTGCCCTTCCTGTCCTCTCTTCCCACACTGACAACTGCAATTCCAATTCTTCTGCCCAAAAAGCACCATGGAAGATTGGTTCTGACATGCATTTACTCCATGGAGGCTGGGCAAAGAACAGCAGACAACTGAAACTTCCAGTTCCTATTTGAAAGCCAGCAAGAGCCCCATCTCCAAATGGGAAGAGACACTTTAGGGGTGCTCACCAACAGGAGTTTGCCTAAGTATTGTAGTCAGTTGGGAACCAGAAATGTGGCTCCCTCTGTCCTTGAGCCTATCTTTCCCATATCACTTCCTCTGCCTTGCTGTTAAATTTTATCAATTTTACATTTCTGAATAATCAGTTTGCACAAACTGGACCAAACTGGCTAGATACCATTTTTGCACTGTGGTCTATTTCTTGCAAGTGCTTGGGTACATTTTTCTTGGTTGCACAAATCTGAAGTGAAGTTTAAGCCTATCCTCTAGAGGTCTTTTCATTCTACTTATTTCACCCAACTTTTCAGAGTACTGTTGTTTCCGAAAGGGCTCCTGACGAGAAACAAAAATGAGAAGTGGGGAAGGGGGAGGAGAGGAGTAAATGGACAAGGTCATGGAGGGAGACCAGTTCAATAGATGAAGCTTTATTGTGGCCTGGCTAGCCTTTGGTTTCTGATGGCCGTGCTTGAAAGGGGTTGTTTTGGCTACATCTGATCCAGCAGCCTCTGAGCTGTGGCTGAAGTTAGAGAATAATTTTCTTCTGCATTTTGGGACAACTGCCAATTAAACTCAAATAATCTTTATAGTGGAAAGAGAGGTGGGGCATGAGTTCCCAGAACTTGTTCCTTCAATGACTTATGGGTGGGGCTATCTTGATCTTACACCCTTTCACTTTTTATCTTGTTGGAGACTTTAAAGAACTGCTATTTCCATCCTCTTCCTCACATCCTGATCTCCAGGGTCTAATGAGAGCTTACTTCTCCACACATTAGACTTAAAGCACAGCATCAGTGGCTTCAGCCACAGCTGCAAGTGGTGTGGATGAAGCTCTGCCATTCCATATGGGAGCACAATCACCTTATAACTTATGGAAAACTGTGGGCTGTCATGTCTGAGTAGATACCCAAAGAGGAATTCAACCAGGTTTCCTACAAAACAAGGAAGTAGCTCGATTACATTTGTGTTTGTTTGTTTGTTTTGAGATTCAGAAATACGGGTAGTAAGGCTTAGTACAGTTTGCCTCTAATAATGCTATGAATATAGTATTCTCTTGACCTTTCTAGGTATTACTAATTCTGAAGCCTACAGGGCTTTTCTTGTTAGGATTTGCTACTGAAAAAAAATTGTAATTGAGTTGCCTGGGAAGGGCAAATTTTTAAGCATCCTTGATATTGTTGGTGAGATTGGGTATTTGCAAAGCAGGGGGAATGACACCTGAATTATGACATCATCATGCAAATGACATGACTTAAGTATCTACATCAGAGGTTCTGATGCAATGGCATCATAGGCATGTGTCATCATTTTGACATCATCAGGGCTTGTTATAGCTGCCACTGGCTGGTGATTCACAGTTGTCCTTGACAAAGAGGAAATCTGGTTTAAAAATCATTCCTTTCTTTTCAGCTGACAGTTTGTTAGAGGTTTCAGACTGATATTTCAGATAAAAGAAATTCCTTGGGTCATTGTGTTCAGGAGTTCAATCTTTTTATCTGGGTGTGTCTCCCTAGTTTATGATTCAACGTGAATATCATTACTCTCTATATGTGTCAGAACTGATATCTGAAAAATATAACTTTTTCAACTGTAGTGACTAAACTGGTATGGTTAATTTAAAGTATTGTTCATTGAAAATTTCTTACATGCATTTTAGAAAGGGTTCTATATCCTTCCATTAGTATCCTGTGGTGAAATTAATTTGAAAATTTCTTAATACATTACCTGTTGCCTTATCAAATAAGAAATCAATAAATCTTGGTATAATTTGGATAAATGTATAGTGCAAATGACACTTTGCTTTTCCAGGGAAACTTGAAGGAGACATAATAAAGGCTTTTTGGATACCATCTTCTCTGCCTGTTGAAGAGTTTCATTTTGTTTTTCTTCATACATCTCTGTTTTATTGGCCTATATTGTTTGAATTAGCCAGCATAACACATTAATTGCTAAAGCCTGGAGTAATTCAACTTTCACACTTAACAGCTTTTAACCTGCTTCTCAAGTCCATCTGCTTTGCAGTGCTAAATGCAGTTAAAATATCATAAGCATCATTTTTTTGAAAGGGGTTCTGAAAATTGTAAGAGGAAAAGGTGGCCAGTGTAATGCTAATTTTCTCTTCTTATTACAAATTGGACTGAGTAAATCCTGAGGTGTCTCTGTAACTATGCCACATATGCTTTAATTTCCTTTAAAAAGCAAATGAAGTGGACATGGGGCAAAATATACCAGCGTACTAAGGTGAATTTTATTACTCCGAGGACAGATGGAATGCAGTTTTATTAGAGCAAGGCTTTGAGGTTTACAAACTGTTTTCTTGCAATGCACTTATTAATTTCACATAGCAGGAACCCAAATGCTCAACTTTGTTGTAATTCTGGAGCTCATTTGTAACTGGAAGAGTTTGCTGAAGCTTACTTATGAAGCTGACGGGTTATGTTATGCGTCTAAAGGAATCCTTGATTCCTTTCAAGCATTGTATATTTCCAACACAATGTAAGTTTGCTCACAAATCTATGATTTGGCAGAACTCAGCAGTTTACAAGTCCATGTAGGTCCCACCTCATATACAAGAATGCATGTGGAATATGAGAAATATCTTGAATAGGTTTACATTTTCAAATGTAATATTAAAAAACCAATACTAAAGTCCAGTACAGCATACTAATACATTAAATCCTGGTGTTTTGCTTTGCTTAATTTCTGTCTCAGAAACATACACTTTCAAGCATAATAAAACAATAACAATAAGATAGAGATAGAGATATTGATAAGGAACAAAGCTTCAACTTTTCAAAAATTGTGAACATTTTATTCAACATTTTTCTGCTTTCATCTAAAATTATGTCAGGAGAGTTTAGATTTTGACACAGATTTTAATGTGTTTTCTAAACCCCAGTGCCCTAGGAGGGAGTCAAAAAAGTCAAGATGGTGTCCATGACGGGGTAATTAAAGCCCTGCCAATTTTTGCATTCATTGTGACACACAATAAAACGGGGCAGGGCTTCAATGGAGTGGTCATGGCTAACAAGTTGTCTTTTTTGACTCCTCCCCTCCACAGATATCCCTGTTTCTCAGCACTTATCTGGCCAAATAGGGAGAATTTGAACGTATTCAGTTGAATACTATTTAAAGAGAGAAATTATTTCTGAATATTTCAATTTGGCCTTTTTTCTTGTTAAAAATCCTCCTTTTTAAAAACACACACACCTTTTTTCTACCCATAAAGTTAGCAGAGCTTAACTGTGGCTTCATGTGATTGTAAATCACTTGAGCCTCTTTTGGCTTTCCATATTGTTTTACTAATCCACATTTTGAAAGCCATTATAGCGTGCTCTCTTCTTTTTTGGAAAAAGTGGCTGCTAGAATTGTCACTTTTGCCTTAGTTCAGAAACATGGAGGAGACCATTATAGAAAACCCTCACATTAATATTCTAATGGCATGTTTAGAAGACACACAATACAATCCCTTTTCTGACATGGCATATGTCTAGATGGAAATGCTTGTGAAGCAGATGAAAATATCCTAATGTGGAAAGCAATCAGGATATAAATATGGAAAACCAACAATCGTGATACAGATGCCCTGGCATCCGAAGCTATATTAGTTCAGCAGCCTTAGATTGTGATCCACAAATCACTTAAGATGCTGACTAACTATCCTCTAGCCCTTGCTCACTCTCAATCTGGCTTCTTCTTTGTTTCCCTCCTGGACCACTCTGTGCTTCCTTAACAAGTAGACTATCACAAGAAAGAAGAAATCTACCGATATGGAGAGGGTGGGGAGAGGATGCTGCGTGCAGAGTAGAGGAACCAGCACAGGGGAGCGCCAATGGTTTCAAATTTAAACCACTTCAAGTTCAAGACAATTATTTTGAATGTAAAACATTTGTTTCCTACTTGAAATAAGCTCTTTCAATCACTTTGGGAAAGTTTGGAGCTGCAGAGTGATCATAACACCCTTCAAATGGCAAATCTCTGTGTCACACTCAAAACAATTATTTCTAACTCGGTGTTTTCTTTTCAGTCCAGCACGGTTGAATTTAACATGTTTGTGCCCCACTAAGACTTTATGTATGTCACTTGGTTAGAATCCAGCTCTTAACTAGCTTTAACTCCTTCAGTTAAACACTTCAGTTAAGACATTGCAAGTGTTCACCCATTAAGTGATTTGTGGATCTGGTCATCACAATTTGCTGAAATTGGTCGAAAGTTCGGAAATAACACAGAAATCAGCAATGGGATGGCGTTTGTTTGTTTGTTTTTCTCTAAATTCTTTCCACTCAAGGTTTTTTTTCTAGATTCGCATAACAAAGTTAATGTGATTGTGTGAGCTTTTGCCTTTTTTTTTAACCCCATGCTGTTCATACTGTTTTCTTTGTAGTCACTGAACAAGAAACTAAGGTGCCCAAGAAAACCATCATCATGTAAGTGCTGATATATACATATATATATATATATATTAACATTTGTGTTGTGATGTGCTACCCCTCTGCATGTCCCAATAATCAATCTGTATTTATTGGCCATGCAAATGTGTTTTTTCCCATCCCATCAGGTCTAGTGGTATTTTGGGGTTATGAGAAAAACAAACAGGACAAAACTGCACTTTACAGGTGTTTTTCGTCTACTTCTCATTAATCCTGAGATACATCCTGGTACAAATTGTGAGGCGTTGAGCAGGCCAAAGTCAGTTAAGAACCACAGATCTCCACTGTAGAATGCCACTGTTTCAGAATAAATACTGTGTACTAACATGCCTTTTAACTAGCAATCTTTTCTTCCTCTCTTTATCTCCCCTGCACTTGCTGTTAAACATTTCAAGAAATTGTTCCTGAAGAAGAAAGTGGCAACTTAACCTAGTTTTCATCCTTGGCATGCAACAATTTCATTACATCAAATTGAAGGAAGAGGGGAATCCCACTTCAAAGAGAACTAAAAATGTGTCCTGAACTCCTTCTAATAATCTTCTGATTGCTAGTCCATCTCCCTCCCTCCCTCCCTCCCTCCCTCCCTCCCTCCCTCCCTTCCTTCCTTCCTTCCTTCTTCTTGGCTCTATGGGACCAATTCACTATGATCACAACGTGTAAGCAAACAGACCTGGCTTAATAGGAATGTCACATATGTCATCTTCTCAAAGCAAAGAAGGAATGTTTAAGCTTATTGCTGGAAGAATGCAGCCCAGGACCTTCTTGGGGGTAGGGGGCAAAAAAGTCAAGATGGTGTCTGCAAGCATGCAACTGAAGCCCTGTTCCTTTATTACATATATTAGGGACAGGGCTTTGATAATATGGTTGCAGTCACCATCTTGATTTTTTCTGACCCCAAGTCTATACCGACTATCTGATCTGTTAAAGTCAATCCCTCAGATGCAGCTTGTATTACAATCTTTCTTTCTCTTGTTCTGCTGGCAAGTTCATTTGAAGGAAGGATGTTCTAGAATTGGTTTGGTTGCTTTATTTACAAGTCAGTATGTTCTATTTTCTCCTGTTCTCCCTCCATCAAAAAATTGGGTGAAGTCAAGAAGTGAAAAGTCATTCATCTGATAGGGAAGTTTAACTTGGATTTCTGAGCAAATGGTTGGAAACAAAGGAGTTGGAAACAAAGGCTTCTCCCAGTTCCAGGCTTCTATGTATATCTGAGACCATCAATTCCCTGTTTACCTAATGCCTGCTACATATTCTCTTTGCTCCAGCTTTCCTTTTCCTTTTCCACCAAAGCTCTATTGTTATGGAGACCATTGTTTGGAATAATTTATCAAATGATCTGATTCATTCTGCACGTATAGGCTCAAGGTGAGCATATTGCTTTCGAAAGGGACTTCTAAATACAACCTGGCATTTAACTCTTATAAAAGTTTTTTTTTTAAATGTCATTAGAGTAGCCTCACAGGCACAAATCCTGTCTATCGTCATGGATATGTATATTAGCCAATTCACAGGTTCATCTTATTTGAATATCATATCAAAAAATAATGTCTAGATAGAACTCTGCAGAGCACCATGTAGCTCTTAATGAGATCTGTGGGATGAAGATTTCTGTAATCTATGCAGTATATCTTTCTGTGGAGTTCTTGGTGCTTTCTAAGCTTGGTTGTTTACTTGCCAGTGATGATGTTACCTAGTTGGGTAATGAAATGTCTGCAAGCAGCCAAGCTTGGAGAGCTCCAAGAACTCACAGTTCAACCTTGGGCTGCACATATTCTCTTCTACTGGATAGATCTTTCTTCCACATTTATATATCCCCCAGATAATGTTGATAATGGCAAGGATTTGGCTAGTCATTATTAGGCAGATGTAGAACTCTGGATCTCTTTGTCTATGATCAACAGCTTTCCTTTTATCTGCCAATCAAACGAAATCAAATGGCTTTTCTCTTTTTGCTTGACTGCCTCTCAGAAGAATCTTAATGTCTTTGTAATGGTTGAAATCATAAAAAGGCACAGATGCAGAATGGGATAGGCATTTGGTCCAGTAGTCAGGTCTGAAGCAATTTGTCAGACCCAAAGCATTTGTCTTTAAATGGTACCTCAGAATTCAGATGATGAAAGCAGTCACAAACGGTAGCTCTGACCTCAATCTGGAAAAAATCTGAATAAAAATGAAAGCTGCTGAAAAATTAATGAATGGATAATTCTGGAAATGGATTAATTTTGGAAAGATCAAATTTAACATGGAATTAGAATAATAATTTGTGACAAAATAACTTGAAGATTCACATTAGGATTAAGATGGGGGAAGATCAGGTCTGGGTTATTGACTTCTTCACCAACCAAACCAAGAGAAATTACCAAAAGAGGTATCTTTATTGCAACTCAACTAGCCTTCTGCTAGGACTGTTTTAACCTCTCAATCCTTGGCTTGATTTTTTTTTCTTTGCTGCTTCTAACTAAGCTATTCTATATTCCATATTCCAATCTTACATTCTTCCTTGCCAATGCAAATACTACCTTCTTAAATAAGTATACCTTTGATTACAAAAGAGATGCTACCTTTTTATTAAGAATATCTCGAGTAATAATCTGTGAGCAAAATCACTGTGTTTAAATCATAAAAACACAAAGCTATTTCCCAGTAATACGACTGTATGCTTGGATGTATATATTAGAAGCTACTAGTAGTTCTTGAGATTACAGCAAGGTGTCCTCGGCTTATCTACTGAACCCTATTGCCACATGGCCTGCATGAAATTTGAGGAATAATAATGTTGCTCCTTCTCCCTGCCTCCAGTTTGTAAAAATAGTCTGTTGAAATAGTTCATCTGTGAGGGATTGGTTTATTTTTGCACATTGAAGAAAGTCAGAGAGCTTAAAAGAATTGAGGGAATCTGTTTCTGAAATGGAGACAGAGATGCTGGTGTCTGTTTATATGGATGAAGAAACCCCTTTCAAATAGTAATTTCTGCACATGCCAAAAGCTCACAAGACTAACACTGCTGTGCTTATTTTTGCATTAACATGTGATGCAGTGTGCATCCCCAAGGTTTGGGAAAGAGACAGGGAATACTTTATTTCTTACCCAAACCCAATCTCCAACATTTTCACCATCAGAGAGGAAACAATCACCACGGTCGTGAAAAACCCGAGGACAAAGCAAAAGGTATCGCCTGCCCGTCCATCTACAGGCTATGCTCCTTCTCGCTCTCCAGGATCAGAGTTTGCAACATCTGAGCCAATTTATGTGAGCAAGATTAGGCAACCTGGTCCCAGGCATGACACTGAGGCAATGGGGAAGGCTGCTATTCCTACTCTTTTTGTGACTGACCCTGAAGAGAGGCAAGGGGTGGCAGCCCGGAGTATCACTGTAGAAACCACCCTGGAAGAACAGCAGCCTAAATGGGTTGAAGTGGAAGAAATAATTGAATTCAATGTTAAGAAGCCAACCCAGATTCCAAGGAAGAGAGGTGCATCTCCTGTGAGATCAGAAAAGGATGAATTTGCATCAGGTTATGCTCGGCCTGGCACGAGACCCAAGCATTCTTCTGAAGATGATCCAAACACGAATAATTCAAATAATAAAGAAGTTGAGCAGGCTGAATCTTCTATGTCCCAAGGTGTTGAAGCTTCTGGAGATAACTACAAAGGAGGACCAGCGGGCAACAAAAAGGAAAGCTATTCTGTGGAGCTAGAAGGAAGGACACATCTTCATGAATCCAGCAGCCAGACTGACTCATCTGAGGCTTCCTGTGTGAGTGAAACATTTGAAACATCTGGGATGGGCATTCGGCTCGACCATGTTGAGGATTATGCTGTTGAGGACTCCTTAGCCTCTGCACAAGATGAGGCCCTTCCAGAGAAAAAAATTATAATAGATGAACCAGATCAGGGAGAACTATCTGATCTTGGGAACCGAGAAGTCAAAATCCTTACTCGTAATGGGAAAGCATTAACTTTAGAGGACCTTGAAGATTATGTCCCTGAAGAAGGAGAGACATACAAATGTGGCCGTCTTAATTCTGAAGAAGATAAACCTTATGAAATAGCTGTTCTTCAGACTGAAATAAACAAACCCACCATTGGGAAGCCAGTATTACTGAATGTTGGAAGACCTGTGGTTTCTAAGCCCAGGCAAACCTTTTTTAGCAAATTTGAAGGGCATCACCCTGGCGGTATCTTTATGTCAGCATCCAGAGTGACTGAAATGCAGCCTAGGGATCCCTCTAACGTTTCTTTCCATATTGGTGAGTCTCATAGAACAGCAGCAGCAACACCAGCTACACATACTTTTACTGGGGCTTCATTCAAACTGACACCATCTTTCTGTACAGAAGTCCAGTTATCCACAGACAGCAGACCATCCAATTTCAAAACAGAGGTTTCCACCCGAAGCTACAGCACAGTTGGAGAAACGGTCACGTTTTGCATCAAGAAGGATGATCCTTCCCAAAGTTAATGAGAAATTAATTCAAGATCTCTTAACCTCTATAAACTATTTAAAAAACAAGCAAATGTTACCATCGTTATAAGCAACACCAGCGCCTTTATGGGAGGAAAATGGAGAGGAGAATCATAATGAAGAACCTAAAATAAAAAATCCAAGAAAATAATGTACAATAAAATTAGAGATGGATCTTTTGCAATCCTAAAGGGAACACTTCTGTCAGTTCAGCATATAGAATGTAATCTTTGATTTGTATTTTTTTTATAAAAAAGCACACCATTCCATTGTAAGGCATTGAGGTGCAGGTAAGGTAGATCTAGAGCATAATTAGTGAGACGAGATCTAAATAATTGTCATTTTCCCTTAAAATGGTGATTTGAAACTGCCAAATATTTTTAACCTTACAAAAAGACAATCAGTTTTTGTCAGTGCCTTCTAACAGTAACAATTCTAACAATTTCTTCTTCAACTCCATACATATTTAATGATACATAATCTAGAGTAGGAGTCACAAGAGTTATTTCTCTGAATCCATCTTAATCCCACTGACAGAAGTGATACTACCATGGCTTAAATACAGACAATAAACCCATTTAAGGGGCTTCTGGATTGTATTTTGATAATTTCTTGGCAATTCCAAAATACCAGGGTTTGTGCCAAAGTGTTGGTAGAATACTTTGTTCTCTCCAATACTTCTTTATATTCTTCCTTTATTAAAATGAAAATTGCCATGGATAAATACATTTTTTTTTAATGAGCTCCTAGCTGGTTATCACAAACAATGATTATTTGTGATAATCATTTAGTTTGCAATCTTTCTGCATTGTCCTTAAAATACCATCCAGTTGGGCAATTTCTTAACATAGATAAAACAATACCAAACCATTTGAATTTACGGATGAGATTAAATGCATCGATGGATACTTCTTCATTATTCATACATAATTGATGCATTAGGCTCTTTATCTGGAGCATAAATGGAGAATGTAACATTACTAAGGAGCATTCTGAAGGGACCTTGCTAAGAAGATCTTCTCCAGCCAAAGACGGGTTCCTTCTGAATTTTGTCCAACATTTGTTATTCTCATTATGGCATGAATGTTTGCCTATTTAGGTTTGCCATTGGGATGACAATGACAAACCAATGACAATATTCACAAGGATGGTGTAGTGCATCCTGCAGTGTGCAGGGGGTTGAACTTGATGACCTCTTAGGTCTCTTTCAACTCTATTCAAGCAGAAGCCATATATGGAAATCATGCTAAGTACCTTAAATATTCAAATTTTTATGTAATGGCCATTCAGGAGTAATTACCCCTCTTCATGTGTCCTGTGGAACATTTATTCCCCTCTGAATAAGGAAGAGACAAACGTTCCTCTTTTTGAACAAATTCCACTCGTTTTATCTTACATGCTGTTTTCAACAGCTGTGAAATTACAATGAATGAAGATCTCCAACCTGCAATGTTAATGCAGACAAGCCCCCCCCCGCTCCCCAAAATCAAATCTGGACATGAAGAGCTGCTTTGAAACATTACAAGTCTGTTCTCTGAATAATACAAAATAATAAAATTATTATTACTTGCATGTGGCTTTGTTTCCTTAAGTTCCCCAAGTAGCTACAGTGCAAAACATTATCAAGGCATCGTCTAAAAACAGCTTTAAAGATAATCCACGTAAATTTTCATTTTAAGAGTAGCATTTGAGCTGTGCAGCCAAATGTCGATTCCATTATTTTCATGAACTAAACATCACACCATCAGGTATTGTAAAAGGCTGGGCATTTGTACTTGTGATCTTGGGCAAACTTCATTTAAACAATCCCATTCATTTTTCATAAATCCTCTAGATTATTCTGTACGTGGTTATATAATGGTGTGTCTTGCCCTGTACATTTTTAAATTTGATAGTTACCGATATTTTAAGATATGCAACCACCTCTTCGCTGAAGATTATTTGATCAGTTGGCCCACGATTAGAAACACAAAACACTGGACTTTGTAAAAACACAGAATTTTTAAGGAAGCTCTATAAACAGATGAAGAAACGTTCATTTATTTGATTTTGCTGAGCAATAGCTAACAAGGCAACTGCTTCTTGAAAGAAATATTTAAATTTCTCTTGATCGATTAATACTTTGCACTGTCAACAACTAGATATTTGGTACTTAAAAGAAGAAAAAAGAAACAACATTTTGAAATGTTATGGTACGTCCTAGGAAAAATCTCTTCCTAGAGTTTAAAAAAGCATATGGTATGTGATTTACAATCTGTAGATAAATGTTGGGGTTTCTTATAAAAGGAAACAAGATCTTGTATTGCAATAACCTTAGTGTAAATGAACCAGCTTGATTAGATATTCTTGTGGGAAAGGAGGTATAGTCAAAGTAGAGAACAGATTGTTTCAGAGACTAAACAAATTCAAGATAAAATGCAAATTGGAACCATGCTCTTAGACACTCAATTTTCTATCAATAAACAACCAATACCATCATATTCCCTTTCTTGTGTCATGGTTTCATGTGGTTTCCTCATACTAGTTTTGAGCCTTTTAGTTGTTTTCTTGGATAGCTGCCATTTTGGCTATGCACCAAATGTATTTTCTGTGTCTCTTTAGAGGGGAAAATGCAGTCGGAAAGATGCACATGAAACAGTAGGATAGTTGGCAAGTTCCTCAATACCTAGCATCAGTTCAAGTTGCAAGTTCAGAATTTCTTCTATAAGTTCTTCCGTTTCAGAGGATCATCCAAGCCAGTTTCCAAAATTTCTCATTGCCACAATTTTCAAGCATGGAGTTGACATCAAAAATTACTGGGGAAATGATTGCCTACAAGGTAGCTCATCCTTCCTGGCACTGTCAAAAGTGACCTTAACCAATAACAAATGTTATTCTACTCCAGGCTTTTGTGGAAAAATAAATGAGAACAAGTTGGATTGCAAACAGGATTTTGCCAATGAAATGTATAGAATGTACAAAATTCACAAAAAGCTATATGTACTGACATGGTCATTCACAAAACAATTCCTGGGTACAGCTCACATGTTTATGCACACAGTCGCTCATGCCCTGATTACTTCCCAATTGGATTGCTGCAATGCACTCTACATGGGGCTGACTTTGAAGACCATCTGAAAGTTAGAACTGGTCCCGAATGCAGTGGTGCGTATAGTTCTGGGTGCCCTGCAGTTCCCTTCAGTTTCTGGGTACAATTCAAGATGCTAGCTATCACCTTTAAAACCCAGAATGTCCCAGGGCCAGGTTATTTGAGGAACTGCCTTTCCCTGAGGGTAGCTTCCTGTCCCACCAGGCTAGATAGGGTGGACACACTCCAAGCCCCTTCCCGTAAATGTTATCATCTGCTGGAACCTAGGAAGCACACCTTTTCCATAACTCCTCCTGCGCAGCTGAACAACCTCCCCTCTGAGATCCAAATGGCCCCAACTCTATTAGCCTTCTAGAGGGTTGGGAAGGCCTGGCTGTTCCCCCAGCTGTTAGGTTAGGGTGAGAATTGAGCCCAACAAATGTAAGATGCAACTGTTTGTGGAAGTGTTGTTATTGGGTCACTGTGGAGGGTAGTGTAGTGTTGATGTTAATATAGCATTGTCTAACTGTTTCTGTCTTACTGATCTTTCAGTGAGCTACCCAGGGTTATTGTCTATAAGATGGATGGACATATAAGTCTTTTAAAACAATTCAGTAAGAATGAGTTAAATAACAATTGTTAAGACTTTTGTTCAGTGGCTTCCTTGTTTACAATCTTTCTTCCATCCCATTCACAACTGTGTATCAGTAAGTATATATATTTCTTGTCCAAGGCTAACTTGCCATACTACCATAGGCATCCATGGGATATGTGTATGTTAAAATCTGCACACATGCAAAGAAGACAGAGCTTCGATTGTGATGCTGCACCCAACATGTTGCAGATTTTGATTCCCCCCCCCCCTTCTGGAATGTTTTTCTACTTCCCAGTCTTAGGCTGAGGGAGAGGAACTGACCCTAAGTCCCCCAGGGAGTTTCCGGGGGAGGGGGGGAGGGGACGAGTCTCCCTATTTCTAGGCTGGCACCTTCCCCACTAGCCCACCCTGTCTCTTGGACTGAGAGAGAGGGATTGGCACATAGTCCTCCAGGCTACCACTATGGCTGAGGGTAATCTAGAACTTGGGTCTCTCCACTGCTGGTCCAGCATCTTCTGCACACTGGCCTTTGGTATTGGTCTGAAGCCCCCCAGCCCCCCAGCCGGCTTCCATGCCTAATGCAGGAGTAGAACCCAGGTCGCCCTGCACCCAGTCCAGCACCTTTGACCACTAACCCCTCTGTTCTCACATCCTAGACCAATATACTGTGGGACTCTTCTGGATTTAACTGCAGCTTTCTGATGTTCCCACATCCATCCTAATTTTATTTCACCAGCATCTGGAAGATGATGGCTAACCTTAGCCCCAAATCTCAAAAATTCTCAAGGTGCCAGATTTCCCTGAGTGAGCTTTGAACTCTGACATGCTATAGAGAGAAGAGAAAAACAGGCCATTACAAGAAAGAAATATAAGGCAAAAGCAGTTGAGAAAGGAAATGGGAACTCGGGGGTCCTTTTGGGTGTATGGCCACATCTCTCACCATCTCTCTTGTATATAATTATTTATTCAGTCAATTTATATGTTACGTTGCAGAATGTATGCCTCTGTTGCAGCCTTTCACCGATCCATTTTATTCCTTTACTTTCTTGTTTCAAATCCCGTAGTGCAATGTTTGTCCAACAAAGGACACTGAGGGGATCCATTGTTTTTCATCTTCTCAAACAGGATGGACTGCGCGTGTTTTCACATAGCTGATAAATGGATCTACAGAGCCTTGCATACTGATCTTAGGTGACAAATACTGCCCGTTCGACCAGGGCATTGGCTAAACAGTTTTACGGGAATGAACCAGTGCTGAAGTTTTGGAATTTTGGATAATGCGCTCCTCTGCACATTGTGTGTGTGTGTGTGTGTGTGTGTAAATGAGTGTGGGAAAGAATGTATGCAAGTTCTTGGTTATGAGAATACATGTTTTAAGTTAATCCAACAAAGGCTGTTTTGAATGGCTTTGCTGAGAAGATCCGGAAAGCGGTTGGCTTGCAAGCCATCTAGTTGGGGAAAGTATTTGCATATCGGCAAAAACAATAAGGATGTAATTGGACACAGGTATGTATGAAATGGCTTATGCAGTTGTGTATTTATGGATGCAACTTTAGGAAACTATAGCAGAGTGTACAGTGTGAAGCAGGATCATTGGAGGAGGTAAAAAGGGAGAGGGACGCTGAGCACATGGTTTTGACAGACATCTTGACTTTTCTGACCCCTGCCAACTCCCCAAAGACTCACCTGGTGTGAAGGCAACCGAAGCAGGTCCAACTGAGATGAAGTGCCAAAGATGGAACTGAGAATAACCAAGACTTCAGGGCTTCAAAGGAGGTCTTTGGCTGGCAACCCTTCTTTGTTTTCCCACAAATCCTGTTATCTTTTTTTTCCATTCCAGAAATAATAAAATCTGTTAAGAAAGAGAAGAAATAGAATAACTGCAGATTCTCTTGTAATGTTGACCATCTGTCCATCCTTTTTCTGCTTAGTATAGCTGGATTTTCCCATTCCTGATCATTACATCTTACACTTAGGCCTCCTCCTCTGCTTCAGCAGCTCTCTAGCCTTGCAGTCTGCTTGCGGCCATGAATATGTTCCATGAATTTGATCTCCCACCAGGCCCACCTTAGCTAAACTGAGCTAAAGTAAAGTTGAGTAGCTTGTGATTCCACTTGTAGGAGACCAACCATTATTTTAGCATTTTGTCTGAATCAGGCACCATGTTAAGCCATATCACAGTTGGTTTTTGTGAGCGTAGATATAGTATGAAATTTGCACTTAGGGTTCACCATATTGAGTGTGCCCCACCAGTATAAAATAGGGATTCATCTAGGGCTTAGTAGATTTGCCAGTATGTGGAGGCTTTGTGTAAGATCCCAAGACACTTCCTTTGATAACATCCTTTCAGTCAGACTGAATCTGATGCCCAGTTAGTTCCTGTTCCCATTCTCCTGTTACTCTAATCTTTGCCTAGTCCCTGCCCATTGCAATTACCAAAGCCAGAATCACTAATCAGGGAACAGAAATGTGCCTAAAGTGCTTTATCAGATGCATGCTGGAACTGCATAATCTGCATAATTGCTGTAATAAAATTTAGATGGTGTAGCATTTTCATTTTCAGAATAGTAGCTCTCCTAAAGCGTAGAGGACTTTAGAAAGACAAAACAGATCTTCTCTTGATCTAGTCTAATACAAAAAGAGAGAGGGTCAAAGAGGTCAGATGAAAACAAACAGTGGGTAGGTTCTAGCACTGGAAAGCTGGGCCAAATGGTAAAAGCCATAGCTCTGTGAATTCAGTGATGGGATGTGAGTTGAACTGATGCTTAGCTTTTTCTCTCCGTATTGAACGCATGCAACTGAGGCCATGCCAGGAGAATTCGGTTGCATCCTCATTTGAACATGAAGATAAGGAGATGAAGAGGCTCTGCAGGAGCTTAGAGGTTCATGCCACTACTAGTTTCTATTACATATCATTATTAAAATCTTAAGATGAAAGATAAAAATGAGATAAATAATGAGAACTAGTATTTAGAATAAAAAAAGGAAGAAAAAGGAAAGAAAGAAGAAAAGAACAGATAAAAGTGCAAAAAAGAAAGAAAAATATAAAGAAATTACTTCTGATTTTCTTTTACAGCAGTTATAAAAATGTAAATTAACTTCTTACTCTATAGTTACATTTTTTCCCTATAATCTATTTTTTTTCTAATCATCAAAACCATATATTATAATTTCATTTTTTTCATTTTCAAGCAAAAGTCAATGGGCAATCAAGGCATCATCTAAAAACAGCTTTATACAGCTAATCCATGTAAATTTTCATTTTAAGAGTAGCTGTGCAGCCAAATGTTGACTCCATTATTTTCATGAACTAAACATCACAGCATCAGGCACAGCCTATTGTAGAAGGCTGGGCATTTGTTATTTATTTATTTATATGTCACATTTGTATAGCCGCCTATCTCACACAAAGCGACTCTGGGCGGCATATGACAATTAAATAAAATAACGGATAAAAACAAGCATTGTAAAAGATAAAAAAGTGATGATTAAAATGCAACCTGATCAAAAAGTCTGAAAGTTTTAAATTGTAAAATAGACACACTCCATGGAGAGAGCGGAGTATCAGTTACGGTGGAGCCATCTAAGAACGGCTCCGGTTCCCAAAGACCCCCAGCCCTTGAGGGACGTCCTGAAGGACAGCAGGGAAGGGCGAGCCTCCCCCCAGCGGGGAGAATGTTCCACGAGGAGGGAGCCACGGCAGAGAAGGCCCACCTCTTGGGACCCTCCAAATGCAAGTCCCTGGCCGATGGAACGCATAGCACGCCTTCCCTGCTGGGTCTAATGGGACGGGCTGATGTGATCGAGGAGAGGCGGTCCCTCAGATAACCGGCCCCATGCCATGAAGGGCTGGAAGGGTCAAAACCAGCACCTTGAATTGGACCCGGAAGCAAACCAGCGGCCGATGCAACCTGCGAAGGAGAGGTGTGATCTAGGGGCACACGTAACTGCCAGCGCCTCTGCATTCTGCATTTGTTAGTTGTGACCTTGGGCAAACTTCATTTAAACAGTCCCATTATTTATTTATTGCCACTACTAGTTTCATGTCTGTTGATCACAACATTAGTCTTGATGCTTGCCTTTCTGAATCCATGCATAGGCAAAAGAGAGCTAATTACTCTGTTGGTGGGAATAAACATGAAAATGAAAGCAGAATTCAAAATGTAAATAGAATAATGTTGTGTGTTTTATTTGCATAAAGCTAGTAAAAACCCATTACAATATTGAGTTCCTTGATTAAGCACTACGCTAACATGGGAGTGACTCAGAAATGTTTGTTGACAGCCCACAGGCATCTGGGATGTATGTCGTAACTCTTAACTACCTGTACGAATCACCATTATTTCAAAGACGCCTCTCCATATGCCTGTGGCCACTCTGGGCCGGGGCTGGATTCTTTAGGGCCAGAGATTGCAGATAATGCAAAATTTAACCCATGGTCAAGGTTGGACATCTGCTTTTCATGCCGTATATATTTGACTGCAACGTAATTGTACATGTCCTAGAGGTTATGGTTTTTCTTTCCCTTACCCAAGCTGCCTGTAATCACTCATCTAGGCTTTCAGAGATATTTGCAGAAGTGGTAAAAAGGTCAGAAGGGTGGCCACAATGCCACAATTGAAGCTCTGCCTGTTTTTTATGTGTGAGATCAAAAAAGTCACCATCTTGACTTTTTTGATCCACCCTGTGGATCCCTCTGCAGGCTTCCTTACCAATAGGCTTCTCTTCATTTCTATACTGAACTGCCCTGAGAAGTGAGTTCTTCAAAAAGGTTACTCCAGGGAATATGCTGTGTTTGCCTATTTATTTACTTCTGTTGTTGATGGTGAGTATGGATACTATTTATCTTAATGGAAAACTTCAAAACCTCTTGATCAAAACTGAAACCAAGAGTGCTTTTCATTCTAGCATAGTTACACCCACACCCACACATCTTTCACCCCAGTACACGTATACGAGATGTACCTCTGGAGTTGTCCTGGTATGTTGCTTTTGTAGTGGAAAATCCCTTTCAAGTTGAGGTCTCCTTGTAGAGCTGTTCCTCTGAGCATGTTCAAGGAGTGTTATTTTTCAAGATTTGTCCAGTTTTGCATGGCTGAAATCCCCATTGTACAATCCACCCAGCTAATGGACTGCTATTCTGTCCGAGATTTTAAAAAATGCACATGCACTCTAGTCCCACAAACCAAGCACTAATAGAAAGATGGATCCCAGGGTTCCTCACAAAATTACCAAATGTGCTGATCTTTCAGTTCGCGTTCAACTTCCTTTATGACCTTCAAGAAAGATGAAATAATAACGGGAGAGGAATTATGGGAGGGAGGGAGGGAGGGAGGGAACAAGGTGTCAAGAATAGAATAGCAAAGCACTCTACACCCAAGGGCGAGCTAACCTATTGCCCTTGGGCGTAGAAAAAGATACAATCCCATCTCCATGTTGGTCTGGGGATCTACTCAAGTTCTATTAAACCATCATGGTGGGAAACATGATCTGCTTCTCAATACAGCTGGAAAGCCAGACTTCATAATTCATAAGTAAACCCTCCAAATCTACATCTAGATCAGCTTATAAGTCCTACTATATTGAACTGAAATGTTGAAAGTTCCCTTTTTTGTAACACGTGCTCTTGTTATAACAAAAGAAGGCCATGTTTCAGTAAGTCTAAACCAAACAATAACATTCTACCCCTGCGATTACAAATTAAAATCTTGGATCATTTTGCAGATGGAGGCTCCACAGCTCAAAAGGAGCTTAGAATAGTACACGTGAAGAGGCTCGACTTCTATCCCAGGCATATCCACTTCTTTTTCTTTTTTTTTTAAATAACTTTATTAATTAAAAAAAAAGAAACAAGAACTAACAAGAACTAATATTAAAGAACGTAAAAAGAAGAAAGGAAGATTAGGAAAAAAAGAGTAGTCGAGGTCAAAAGTGTAGAAAACAAGAATGGAAAAGAAAAAAGAAAAGAAAAGGAAAGAATTGACTTCCGACCCTCCTCACAACAGATACAGGTAGCAATATACATGAAACTCTTGCTCTAAGTTTACAAGGTAACTTTTATTATTTCTATTTACCCATATTATTCCTAATCATCAAATCCATACTATATAGTTTCATTTTTTTCTGTTTCCTGCAAAAAAGTCCAAAAAAGGTTTCCAATCAACATTAAACTCACGCAATGTCTTTTCTTTAATCAAAGCTGTCAGTTTTGCCATCTCAGACGACTGCAGCATATCCATTTCTAAGGCTCAGAAAAATACTCTTTCTGCCTGAGATCCTTGGAGTCCCTTCAAAGTGGAGAAATCAGCACTTGTTGGATCCGCAATCTAACTCAATATTCATCATCAGAAAAAGTTTGTCAGTTGGTATAGCTTTGCATGCCTGCTAATAAGTCGTCATGTGGCTATTCATGACCTCCTAGGTTGTGTCTCTGGCAATCAGCTTCATGGAATAAATAGAGGAAGAGGTGTCTGGCTGATGGCTGGACCAGACTAGGGACAGAGCTCTTCCTATGTTGATGATCTTCCATATAGGCCTGCCTCATTGAGTTTTGAACTCTCCCTTTTATGAGCTGATAGTCTTCTTTCTGAAACTTCCTGGAGAATGGGATGGAATCAGAGTATCTGCAGGATGTGGTTAAAAAGTCAAGATGACAGCCATGATGATATGATTAATGCCCCACTTTTTTTTTTTTTATGTGTATTGTGCACATGATGGTCATAAAAACAGGAGAAGCTTTGATCCCATCGTCGTGGCCACCATCTTGATTTTTTGGGCCACACCTTGCAGATGCCCCTGGATAGAATCCCACTTGGCAGGGCACCCAATGAATTGTCATTCTACCTAACGTGAAAATTGGGAAACCCCTGTGGCTGTCCAGAAGCACTTTAGATGCAGATGTGGGGCTCTACCGTGGAGGAAATCCACTACTATAATGCTCTTTTTTTAAATAGAGGAAATATTTTTCTCCCATCTCCTCTCACAATTACATGGGTGTCAGATTCATTCTGCACCATTAGGCACTGACTGCTACAGAACAGTTGGTGTATTGCTCCTTCATTCTACTCTTCTATCTTTATTTGGGGGCAGGGGGCTGGGTTTTCTGCCAAATGTACAGTTGATTATGGTAGATGGACCAATGATGGGCATTATTTCTTTGCATAGTAGTGATTACAGCTAAATAGCAGATGACACACACAATATTTCTTATGAAATGGGGAACAGAAAAAAAAACAAAATCCAATCATAATTTCCTTCCTTCCTTCCTTCCTTCCTTCCTTCCTCCCTCCCTCCCTCCCTCCCTCCCTGCTGACCATTTATCCTGTTCAGTTACAACTACTGGGGGGGGGGGGCGGTATCCTGATATATTAGAAAGCCCCATAAAACTTGATGGGCTGCAAAGTTATTTTATTTTTTATCCCTGCTGTTTTTTAAAGGCAGGTTTAGTTTCCACCATTGCCTCCTTGTTTTCCCTTTGTTTTACCTCTGCCCACTTAATCTATTTGTTGGTAAAGATGGTATGTGATCAGAAAGCAATGAAAAAGAAATAAAGCACAATAAAAATGCAAATATAAGAGAAATCAAGATAGAAATAAAATAAAAACGTGCATTTTTTTAAAAAGTTAAAATTAGAGAGCAAAAGAGAACTAGGAACAAAATATTAGCAGCATCAAGGTAAAAATAGTATTTCATTTATGGTTGAGATAGCAACGACAAAAACTTAGCCACTCTATTTGTAGTAGCACCTAATCTGTTTCTATTTTTGCGGCTAGCTGAACTTCAGGAGCCTACTGATAAAACTGAAGCGGAAAGTGACACATTGTCCAGTCAAACAGACACCACTCTCCAAGATGAGAGCATTTATGAATGCACTGTTCCCCCTACAAAGTAAGTTTATTTAATTTATTTAAATTTATAAGGCTGCCCAACTCTATGACAATTCTGAGTGGCACACGATAAAAACACCCACAAAAATTCTTGCATAAAACAGCTATTTGCATGATGGAAAAACAGAGTTCTTACTCCATGCCTAGATTGCTCTGTAGATTGAGAACTGTTAAATGTTAAAATAATAAAAGTGTATTAGCATTAAAGGTCTGTGCCTGTGGAAATCCAGCACGCCTGGAAGAAGAATGTGGGCTAATTTCTTTCATCTTCGGGTGGTTTTGTGCCTCCATTCAGCGTCTGGCCTGTATTTCAGTGTGATACAATCTGAGCAAGACAATCTTACACAATTCATCTGAATATTTGGACATGGCCACACCTTGAGTTCCTCAAACATTCTTACAGTGGGAAAACAAACAAACGGCCATTGCATCAAAAGTCACCTGTCTCCTTTCTTCACATCTTTTACTGGGTCAAAAAGCATCTTGGCTCATGAGCAGGGTGTCCATATTTGTGGTGGACTTCCCCAGTTTAGTACTGTACAATACAATAGCAAGGTGGTTCTTTGTGAGCATTTCCATGAGACTGAAGGGGTGGGAAGAACTTTAAAGTAGTTGTAAAGTCTACCTGGGTCTGGCTGCTACTAAAAGTTGCACGTATCTAGAGTTTGATTATTCTCTCATCATTCCTGGGTGTAATTCTGACTTTTCTTTTTGACTTCGATCATGAAGTGTCCTCCAAATGATGGCTGAAGTGGAGTGGTTCAGGAATGAAAAAGCAAAGGACATCTTGGATTTAGCAGGGGAAGCTGCTAAGGGCATGACAGAGAGACCCTGTGTCGATAAAACAGGAGTGAAGAGTGCCACAAGTAAGACAGTCTTTTCTGTTTACTGGGCATCAAGATGAACCCATTTTGATCAAAATGAAGCGAGGCTTCCCAAGCTATGTTAAATTCTGTTTTCAGATTTTAATATTTGCCGTGGTTTATTCCTAAACTCAATAACCCATTGAGTTAGAACATGGTTTATTCCTTAACTCAATAACTCATTGACAACTGCAGAGAAGGGAAGGGAGGAGGACAGGCAGTGTGTCATGCTGTCATAAAATTAATGCCGCAAAATGCAGTGGTGTCATGATGTAAATGATGTCATAACACCTTGTACCAGACACCTACACAGCCCTATCAGTCAAATGCTTTTACCTCTTTCTTGTGAATTGAACAAATTAAGGTTGCAGTCAGGCCCTGCTTTCAATGGTCTGTTGGCCTATTACATGCCCAGGTCTCTGGCTTCAACCTATACCCAAAGTCATTCTTTTGGAAGTACAAAATATATTGGGAAGAAAGGGATGGGGCTCCAAGAATTCCAGCAACTAAGTTATTTCTCATCTAAAACTAATATACAGGAAGTCCTCAAATTACACCATTCGTTCAGCAACCATTTGAAGTTCCAGTGGTGCTGAACGAAGGGACTTATGATCAGTCCTCGAAGTTTCAACCATTGCAGTGCCCCTGCGGTCACGTGAGCAAAATTCGGGTGCCTGGCAACCAGCTCACACACAACCAGTTTCAGCATTTGGCAGTCACATAATTGCCATTTGCGCCCTTGCACACATGCATGCACAGTCCCCACGCCCTCTTTCCTTGGCCTCCCTGCAATCGTATGCACCCTGCGCCCTCTTTCTGAGCTCACACTGCACAGAGTACCCCCTCTCCCAACTTGTGGGCAGCCTTTGCCGGGCCTCCCAGGGCCTCCCCCACCCCCCATGCTCCTTATGTGGGACTCTCTCCACTTTCCTCTTAACTACCGGCCATCTTAGGTTACGACAACAACCAGGACTGCCTGGATTGCTGTGGCTAAGCGATGCGGTCATGTGACATTGTGCTTTACGACCGCTTCACTTAGCGATGGCAATCCCAGTCCCAATTGCAGTCGTAACTTGAGAACTACCTGAACTGTGAACCGGCAAAGTGATGGGTCTGTTCACTGATAGCACGGGATCTTGCAGCTAGGCGCTTGTAAAACCATCTCTTATCAGTCTGAGAACTACATATTACACATGAGACATCACAGATTTCCTAAGAAGACTGAATTCCACGGGCAATCTCCCTGACAACACCATTTCAACCACCATGGATTTTGAGGCCCTAAACACAAGTATCTTCCACAAACATGGATTTCAAGCCATCAAGAACATCATCAATGTTGCCAAAAATCACCTGCCTTGTGTGACTTTGTACTCACTCATAGCTCCTTCACCTTTGGCAATATCATGTGCCTGCAACCAGAAGCACAGCCATTAAGCCTCTACTCCTCTATTGCACTGAAAAGACTCTGTGAAATAGTTGTAGGGAGATGAGTTGAAGTAAGAGTTCCTATTATGAAAAAACATCACATCCATAAACTGCAGAACTGTAGCAGTTCAAACACAAGGCTAGCTTTGCTGAGATTTCAAATACATCACAGCTGGGCCAGAAATAAATCTGTTTGGCTACTGAACAGAGATATCATAATGAGCTCAGATAAGAGGTGATTCTGGATTGGCGCAAAGGCCTCATGTAGACACACACTCAGAAAAAGTTGCTTGTAATCTGGCTCTTGTGCTGTTTCTCTGTTGGTGATGTGCACAGATATCCAGTTCTGTTCTTCTCCTAATGCCCATATTGAGATAGAACTCCAGTCCACAGAATTGCCAACAATAATCTCCAGATGTTCAGATGAGATGGGCTGGTGGGCATGAGGTTGGAGACCCAGAAAGCAGAAGAATGCAGCTCAGGAAAGTCCAGGGTCTGTAATGTATTGTTTTATGGCAGCTTATCTAAAAGCTTGAGAGTGATTAAGAGAAAAAAATAAAAGAAGGGGCAAGGGAACTCAGACAGTGAGGTTTAACCAGCTTGCGGTACCAATTTTTAGGATTTCCCTTCTCATTTATCCTGAAAAGAATGATTCTTCTTAAAGCCATTGAACCTGTTCAACTGCACTTCATACTTTTCTATTATTAGGTCCACCATACATGCAGGTGCCCCTTGAAGATGTCCAGGTTCGGTGTGGGGAAATGGCCAAGTTCCATGCCATCATTGAAGGCAATCCTCAGCCAGTCGTCGGATGGTTTAAGGTAGGTCAAAGACACTCCCAAACAGGAGCCAATAAAAGAGAAACCCCTCAAGTCCCCTTTATAAATCTGTGGGCAGAAAAAATATGCTCTCTGGGTATGGAGAAAAGAAGTAATCCTAGGAATTTAGATTGTTTCGACAGTGGAGCAATTATCAGTAATAAATCTTCCTCTGTTAAATTCCTCATTAAATTCTGAGTCTTTCTTTTATCAAGCACTACATCTTCTGGGAGTGAAGCCTGAAAATTGCCCTTTGAAATAAATTATTTTCTTAAAACAACAGAAACGTCTTTATTTTCCTTTAGAAAGTTTTCCGACTAGATTTTTAAAATCACACACACACGCACTTATTTATTTATTTATTTATTTATTTACTTGCTTACTTACTTACTTACTTACTTTAAAAGTAAAGAAACTTATATAGCCACCCATATTGTAACCACAACTCTGGATGACACACAAAAACAGTAAAAACAGCGCGCACACCCCCAAATAGTCAGAATATATATATATAGTTATAGTTATATAGTTAGTTATATAGTTATGTTTATGTTTAAATTTTAAATACTGTATTATCATTATACTCTTCCATTATACTGGAAACCCCTTTTATGGCTGTTGGGTGATATAAACTTAGAAGTTAAAATAGGGTTTAAAAACTTCGCTGAAAGAAAAAAAACCTTTAAGAAATTCAGGATTGGCCTATTGTTATGTGTGGCTGGTGGCAGAATTCATCTAGAATCCAAGAAGGTCCTGGAATTCCAGAATAATCACAAAGAAGAATGGTTGCTAGGAATCTAGGCCTCTGTTGTGAACGAGGATGGTGTTGTGGGGTGTTAGAGGTAAACTGTGATACTTCTGAGCATCGCTTTCTGACCTGAAACATACTTTTCCTTTGCATATGGTTAGGATTAATTCACACCTCCATACTAATCCTGTGGCAACAATTGCAAGCTCATGTTTTCTATGGGTTCTTTTCTCCCGAGCTGAAATGTCTTCCATGTTGAATGGGGCTTGCAAAGGCTATGGTAGGTCTTCAAATCATAACTCCTGTCTTGGTGCAGACTTTCCCCAGAGATATATTCCTAGACAGAGAACTTAGATGGGCTTCACCAAAAGACTGCACTTGGATGGATTCCATGCAAAGGGCTGAACTAGCAACTGTCTAATTTTACTTGCCTACCCGTGGGACGTTAAGGCTGTGCCAAATCCTCTCTTCCTTCCAGGGTATTTCCTTGTTGCTAAGCAGTGAAAAAATCTACCAGTTCAATGAAGGCACAAGCTACTCTTTGATCCTGTACAACACTCAAGCAGAAGATGGTGGCGTCTACACTTGCATGGCTAAAAATATGGGAGGAGAAGTTGTATGCAAAGCAGAACTTGTGGTACAGGAAGGTAACGTTGACTTTGCGGCTTTCTTCTCATTCCTTCCTTCCTGCTTATTGATGGAATTCCTGTCTCAAAGGTTCTCTGGTTAGTGTAGCAGCAGGGCATCTGGGGGGGAGGGTCCAAAAGTCAAGATGGCTACCACGACTGCAGTTGAGGCCTTATCCCTTTTTTAATGCATGTGATGTCATAGCCACCATCTTGACTTTCCCTGTGGGTGTCCTTATTTCTGTGCTCTCCTGGCATCTCACAAAAATTTAACAACCTATCTGGGCAACTTTTTGCAAATAGTAGGGGCAAAGCTGTTTTATGAAGCACATAAAGAAGGAATCGGGTTTTGATTACACAATGACACCATCTTGGTTTTTTTACTGTCCCGCATAGATGTTCCTACATACTTAATTCCTCCTGTCCTTGGACCATGGTAACATTATGCTTCCTCGCTGAAGCTGCATTAACAGTTTGGGCTAGACCCATCAATATTCAAATGTTGGTTAGAGTGTTGGGGAATCTGTCATGACATCAGAGGTACAGGATGCAGACAAGAAACAGACAATTATTAGTTACTCCTTCATATATTTAAAAAAGAGAAAGTATATGCACTGCAAAAATGAGCCAGTTTGGTCTAGTGGTGAAGGCTCCAGGCTAGAAACCCAGAGACTGTGATTTCTAGTCCTGCCTTAGGCACGAAAGCCGGCTGGATGACTTTGGACCAGTCACTCTCAGCTCCCAACATCAGGCTCAGGTGACAAGCTGGTCATTTAATCCCTGCCACAACCAAGGGATCAACATTCAGTTGACCTGGAAAAAAAACCAGACCCTGCACCTGCATGAAAATGCTAGGAAGAAAAAAAAAAAATGCACTTCAAAATAAAATCCCAGATCCAGCTTGGTATTTTGGTTAAAAAATCAGAACTTCCTGCACCTGAGATCATAGAATCCTAGAATTGTAGATTTGGAAGGGATCACAAGGGTCATCTAGTCTAACCTCTGTGATGTGCAGGAAATCCAAATCAACCATTAGGAGAGGGGCTGTCCAGCCTCTTCTTAAAGACCTCTAGAGATGGAGAACAGTCAGTCTCCATAGGCAGGTCGTTTCACCGTTGTAAAGATCTTATTGTCAGGAAGTTTCCCATCTATTGAAATGAAATCTGGTTGGGCAGTTCTTTGAAAATTGCTGCAGATCGAGTAGATTATGTTGGGCTGGATGGATTAATAATAAATGTGTCAAGATCTCTCTTGCAATTTTGCAAGTCTTTTTCCTCTGCCCAAGAGCCTCCTGTTTTTCCAGTTTATTCTTAGGTTAGTTGAGAATTTCTTTTGAATTTCTCTTAGTGTGTTTCTGAGATTTCATTATCATTAGACTTCCTGGAGGAGGATAGGGTTGGTGTTGCTTTCTGGGACAACTTTTTCCATCCCTCTGAGACCTTGTTGGTTGCCCATACTGTTGAATCTAAAAATGTCCCTGGGATGAATTCCCTTCTGACATCCTGCCTTGGGATTGAATGGGAATTTGGGAGCCAGGGTGTCTGCTGAAAGCTGGAAACACAATTACAAATAATATTGATCTACAGCTTGCATTGCATCTTCTGCAATTTAAAGGGTTTCCATGCTTAGAACACAAAGTAAAAAAGGAGGTGTTATGTAAGGGAAAAATAAGTGGGCACACATAATAAGTGGAAAGCACATTATATGGTGTGTCAAAGGAAGCCCACATTTTATTTGTTCTATTATAGATATTATATATATAATAATATAATCTATAATAGATTATAGAACAGTCAGGCAGATGTTTAGACTGGATTTGGCATTTTTGTCCACCTATCAAGTCCTTCCCAAGGACCTGGGATAGGCAGATGGGGTTGGTTGATGGTCTTAAGGTATCGTCGCAGGATGGAAGCTGTTCCAAGTAAAGCTGCCTTTTGCTATTGACTGATGGTGATTTTGTCAACGCTGATGGTCTTCAAGTGGTGCTCCACATGTTTTGGGATTGCACCCAAGGCACCTATTACTGTTGGTACAATCTTTGCTTTATTATTATTTTATTATAGACAAGAAAAGCCAAGAGGCAAAGAAGCAAAGCCCAAGAAGGAAACTTCATTCTTTCTATGAGGTTAAACAGGAAATAGGCAGGTAAAAGTGAACTTTTTCTTGGTATCCGCTGTTATTTTGTGGGAAGATGTGAGACCTGGGAAACCACTGAATAGCAAACCTTTTTGCCCAAACTCAGAAGTTGAATTGACCCTTTTATTCTCTGAATATTTAACGGTTCCCAGGGGTTCCTTCAGCATTCTCAAGAGAGTTATCCATAAAGGCAACCGTATGCCCTGTGCAGCCAAATTCATCCCCCTGCGAAGCCGGTTGAGGGAACAGGCCTATCGAGAAAGAGATATTCTAGTCCAGCTCTCCCATGACAGAATCACCCAGCTGCTGGACCAGTTTGAAACACGGAAAACCTTAATCCTTATTTTGGAACTGTATCCTTTTTTCCTTTCCTCCCAAGTCCGGTATGTCCTGAAAAGGGCAATAAGAAAGGTATGAAAGGAGATGGAGTTAAGACACTAATGCTCAGTGTCCTTCCTTGTCGGGGTAGGCCAGGTCAAGAAACAGGCACCACAGGGACTTCAGGAATGCTTCTTTACTGTTTGTAAGATCCATCAATAGAATCTTGAAAGCTTCTCCAAGTTTCTTTCTGTCCCATCTTATCTTAAACACCATCAAGGCAGGGTTGTTTACTTTCTTACACCTCTCTGTTTCTCAGGATGATGCAATGTCTTCTGCAAGTTACTCCTTAATAGTTCTTTCATACCTTCCCCAAGATCAGTTCTCAATTCCTTTGCACTCCTTGTGAGTAGGGCTTGCATATGAGGAGGTGTGGGACAGTGTGCAGGATGTCCAGAGGTCCCTGAAGAGGTGGCAGCGGGATTGCATTGCAACAGCACTCCTCTCTCAAAATGCCAATATCTCATGGTGGCAATCACTTTACTTCTATATTTCTTCAAGTCCCATCTTGCAACCATAGGGATACCAAAAGTCTTGGGCCAGCCCCTCTCTCTTAGCCTGAATGGTTTGGCCAGATGGGGAGAGTAAATTGTTGGAGGATTCTTTGGAAAAAAATTATCAGAGATTTATTTGTTTGCTCCTCTCTATGGCTTTGTCGATATTTCTTAATGTATTAGATGTTCCAACGAAGAACTTCTGGACCGCCTGTACAAAAAGAACGTGGTGACGGAAGCAGAGGTGATATTCCTTTCTCATGTATTTTATGGAGAAGACCAAAGATTTTAAGACAAACAACGATAGTTGAATTCAGTCAAGCATTCTTCCCCAGCTTAATTCTTTTCCAGTGTAGTAGGCTCAACTTCCATTATCACCAACCAGCTCCAAATATAATTCTCAGCCACCAGTGACTTTGCTGGCTGAGGAATGTATATATGGACAGCATCAGGCTGAGGAAGGCCAGCATAATAATTTTGAAATCAGAAATATTTACTTAGATTAGTACTCTGCTGCAATCAAGAAGGCTCTCAGTGATTCTCATGTATCAAGAGAAATACAGTAAAACATCCACATTGCAGTAGCGTGGTTGACATTACATCCATGTATAAAGGGGCGGGGTTTCCACAGCTGCCATCTTGACAGTTTTGACCCCCTCCTAGGGACACCACGGAGTCAGTCTGATGGTGTTAGCTCATTCTCCCAAATGCTATCCAAAGTAACTACATTTTTAATAGCTTGCAGAAAGTCAATCAAGTTGGGGGGCAGATTGAATTTCTGAGGGCAGGTGGCTGCAAAGTATAGACAAACCTACTGAAAAGGTGCTCTTGTGAACTTACCCCAAGAAAATGTTGGGGGGGGGGGAATACCATCAGTTTCCCTGGGGATGTTCAATTATGCTTTTCCACATGACATCAAGATAAGAATTTGACTTTTTCCTCCTCATATAGGTCAAATTCTATATCAAACAACTTCTAGAAGGGATTCTCTATCTTCACAACAGTGAAATACTACATTTGGATATCAAGGTAAATTTTCACAAAGACTGAGAGCTAATGCCATTAGGATGATTTCCATTAATATTTTGGGATGATCACCTGTTGACTGAATGTTGAAGGAAGCCCACTGAAAAACAAATTAACCTTTTTACAAAGTTGTTGTAAAATTAGGGGCCAAGAGGGAACTGGAGAATGAGGATGAAGCTCCATGGTGATCCCTAACCCTTGAAGAGTTGGGGAGAGAGGGAGGGACAAAATGGTCAGAAGTTCTGAGTGGACAACTTTGCACACTACATTTGCCTGGGATTCAGTTCAACAAGCCCCACACAGCTGAGTTAGAGCAAGACTTTGTTAGTGCTAATTGCAGGAGGAGAGTTGTGTTACTCTGTGGCTGAAAATCAGGAGCAGTGTGGTCACCCCTTTTCCAACTAACGTATTTTATTAAAAGACAGAAGCTTTCGTGAGCTTCAGCTTCTGCTGATTAATAATATTTGTTAGTTGGGAAATGGGCGACCAGATTTGCTCTGTTTCATTAATGCTAGTCTTTCATGCTACTCTTATGGGAATAATCACAACTAGAAACTAGAAGAGAAATTTTCCACTTTCGCTTCTAGTAAGTTCATTAAGGCAAAGTCTGTTGGAAGGATTCAAAATGCTTCTTCCCAGATTTCTCCCCACCTAGGCTGAGTTGCCATCTATGAGAGAAGCTGCTAACAGATTCCCCTCCTATTTTTTGACTATTTATATCTGTTCCTTCCTCTGTTCCTTTCCCACAATCTCTCACATCGGCCTCTGCAGTGTTCAAAGGAAAACAAGGAGAACATCCTGATTGAACAGAATTGGGGCCCTATGAAATATCTCAGAATCTCAGCAAGGAAACCAGTTTGAGTGCCCTTGTTCATTGACAGGTTTTATGCCTCAGTTCTTTTCCATACCGACGTTCCCTTCTGTTTCTACTTCCACAGCCCTCAAACATTTTGATGGTTCACAATGACAGGGATGACATTAAGATCTGCGATTTTGGCTTCTCTCAAAAGATAAATCCGTTTGAGCCTCAGTACAGCACATATGGGTCTCCTGAGTTTGTCTCACCTGAAATTCTCTCCCGGTCACCAGTGTCAACAGCATCTGACATCTGGTAAAATAATCCTATCCCTTCTTGTTTCTTCTAGTTTTGCTATAACCTTCCTCACTGCTTTTAGTGAACCTTATCGAAGGTAGGTGGAGACCGCCTGAAAGGTGTTTTCCTGCTGCTGCTGATCCAGAATCTGCTAGGCATCCTTCAGATAAAAATCTGGTCTAATGGCATGGCCAACCTTATGGGTCCATGTGAAAAATACCTCTCCTAGTCTGTCTTTGTTGGTTCCCCCTTGTGTAATCCTTTCTCTCTTGGACCTTATCTCAGTAACTGACTGGTTCATGGGCCTGCATTTTGAGCCTTATGGACCAAACAGGCTGAGAAATGAAGAAACCATGGAAAATTATTCTGACAGTGGTAGAATCCAACCCGTCCTTCAGAGTAGTGTTTCTTAACCTTGGCAACTTTAAGATGCTGGCTGGGGAATTCTGGGAGTGGAAGTCCACACATCTTAAAGTTGCAAAGATTGAGAAACTTCATTTCAGGGTACCAGACTAGGGAGGGTTGATCTATCAAGGCCTTACTGGGTATTGAAATCTCTTTCTGATACTTGTTTCATTTTCTACAGGCCAGTTGGAGTTATTTGCTATTTAAGGTAAGCATATGGGACCTTAAGAGTATTACACTGTATTACATCCTTCTCCTTCTGAAAAAGAGCCATCCTTAGACAAATTATTCCTCTTACTTGCTTAGTCACTGCAGATTGCTTGGCTTCTGCAGATGGGGACCCCCCGCCCTGGTTTGGTCCTTCACAACCACAGAGTCTTCTTGGATCCCTTTCCTGCCTCTTCCCTCCCTGGTTTAGAGAATGAATAGAACCTTCTTTTCCTAATGAAAAGAACCTTCTTTTCCTAATCCTAAGTCAGTTTGGATTCATCTCTAGATTTGCCTAGAATTAATTAAGCACCTTTTATGGGCCAGTTTCTACATTAAAATATATATTCAAACCCATTTTAATTCAATATTTTGCTTAACTGAAGGACATCAGCTTGGGTTAAGCCCAGGTTGGGTTTAGTGGAGGTAACAGTGACATATTCTACATTATCACAGCAAATAAAAATAAGCAAGGAGATACCAATTTGTTCTGGAAAGTTCGATTAAGGAATCATATGGAGTTTGTCCCTTCCATATCAAAGTGGCTTTGTGTCTGGTTTTATTTATTTATTTATTAAAATATGTATAGGCTACTTCTTATCACCAACAAATGATCATCCGCTGCCTTTTCTTTCCGTATAGGCATACTTGGTTCATGACTATACAAACATTTCACATTTTTGTGCTCTTTTAAAATGATTAGCTTGACGTGCAAATCTCCATTTGCTGGGGAAAATGACCGAGCAACCCTGCTTAATGTCCAGCATGGGATCATTTCGTGGGATAGCTCTGACTGGGATCATTTGAGCAAAGAAGCAAAGGATTTTATCTTAAAGATACTTCAACCAGCTCCAGGGTGAGTAGATGAGTACACTTTCCTTTTCACTTCACACAGACAGCATAGAAAGTAGGTTATTTGTAAAATATGAACTCATTTCTCCAGTATTTTAGAAGAGGGATAGTCTTGAGGGTCAGACTGGCTCTGAGAAAGCTACCAATCTATTTGCCAGGAGGGGTATGGCCGAATCAAGAAGCGTCCTCTGGAAAGGACAAAAAATCAAGATGGCAGCCATGGCTTGAAACTCTGCCTCTTTTTATGTGCGTGGCATGTGTGATGCACATTAAAAAGGGGAAGAGCTTTAATAAAATGGTTGCAGTTGCAATTTTGACCCCAACACGTCTGGCTGTCCTGCACTACCAGTTATCCACAGAAATGCACACAGATGGCTTCTAGTATGAACTCAAGGTATTTATTTCAATTGTAAATCTTTATATACTTATTTTATTTTATGTTATTTATTTCACGGATTTATAAGGCTACCCAATTCAAGCAACGTCACTTTGAGTGGTTTACAATAGAAATAATGACAAAAACAGTGCTATAATTAATAGATGGATGGATGGATAGAGATAGATAGAGATAGATAGATAGATAGATAGATAGATAGATAGATAGATAGATAGATAGATAGATAGATATGAACCAAATGGGGTAATTAACAACCAAAAGGGGACTCCAGTCAACTGGCCCCTAATATCTGGGGGAAAAGCCAGGTCTTAACAGCTTTCCTAAAGGCAAGCAGAGTTGGGGCCTGTCGTATATTGGGGAAAGATCATTCCAGAAAGAGGCAACCACAGAAAAGTCATGCTTCCTAGGTCCCATAAAAAGACAAGATTTAAAAGAATGGACCTCATGCATGCCTTCCCTGTGGGAGTGTGTAAGGTGGGCAGATGTCCTTGAGAAAAGACTTTAACAGAAGTAGCAAAAAGTATGCATCAAACACAATGCTTTTTGCAAAGAAAACAGGGATAAGACCTTCCTTTTGCAAAACAGTCCAGAGAGATGTCAAATTCAGGATGATCCAAGAATGATCTCTTTCCGTTCCAAGGCTCTGAGTAATCTAACAACAACAGACAGACAGACAAAGTCACAGGTAGGCATTGAGAATGTTATTTGCCCGAAAGAGCCAGTCAAGCTGCTTGTTCTTTATCACCCTGATTACCAGCTTAATTAATTTGCTGAGTTGTGCTTACTAAGCTTCAAGTATGAAGCTTGACTTTCTTGTTCTTCCCTTCACATTTGCTGAACTCAGGCTCTGAGCCAGCTGACTCAGCCCATACTTGAGTTTCCCCCAGTGCCTTGTTCACCAATGTATTCACTTCAGTTAATTCCTGGGTTGCAAGCTGAAAATCAGTCAAGTCAAGTCAAGTCAAGTCAAGT